>NC_057943.1:16808988-17108988 GCF_018555375.3 Anguilla rostrata | reverse complement strand
TCAGAGTTCCCCAGCAATATGTTCCATGTGGCATTACTCTTATGTGTCCTGAACTGAAGTGCTTTCTAAGCGATTAGCCTCTGCAACACAGGGTCAGTACTTTGCATTCAGAGCTCACCATTAGCTAATTATGATGCGCATGCTAGGAAGGGCATATCCTCTTACACTAGCAAGTACTGCTTTAAAGTGGAGAACAATACATTGTCGCTTTCCAGCCGTTTATTGTTGCTGTATCCAAGTGGCTGTGGATAAATGCTTCTCCCCTTTACAGACCCGTGAAATGGTACGGAACTGAAAGCGATATCGGGTAAAAGGTCTTGCTTCATAGAATATTGAACATAAGATTCGTATTAACAACGGTTCTACGTGCGCCGTAAACAAATTCGCATATTTTTTTATATAAGCAGAGACACATTGAGACGTTCCCAAGCCAACCGTTGCCACTGTCAATAGATAAACGTGAGTAACCAACTTTTCAATCTAGTTTCTTTTTAAATATTCTATTTTATATTGTTCTTCAATAATATAATAATGTAGTTTACGTATTATTATAAAACATTATGTGGGTATTTATAAAATAAACTCTTTCAAGTTTGTCGTAATATTCCATGGCAGTCAACTAAGATAGTCTACTAAGATACTGCGTTTCTAAACGAATTATTTGTTCAACAGGTAGCTTCTGGAACGTTGGTTCTGCGGTGTGAACACGTCTGCACCAGCATGAGGCTACGTAAGGGCATTTTTTGACACTTGAATCAATGCAAAAGAAATAAATTGCTGTAGGTTACGGCGGTGTATAGGCTATACAAAATCATGTCGACAAAAGAGGCTTACTGTGCTGCGTATTATTATGCGTATTCCACTCATTATTAATCCTTATAATCCTTATTTAACAGTTATTAATTATCACCTTTACAGCTGGAGTCTCTGTTCCCTCTACACCTGTCTCCTTCATCCGCGCCACCCCCATTCAACGTCAACGCTACATGGTCACACCCCTCGCTTTACCCGTAATCTGTCCGGCTACTGTCCCACTCTCGGTCAACCAGGTGCGTGCGGCGTTGCAGCTATCAGCTGGCTCCTTATTTCACAAGAGTGGGGTGGTGAGCACGCCTGGCCTTTAATCATTGGGTTAATTATTTGTCAGTTAAGTGAAATACTAGGGGAGAATGGGGACAGCTGCAACACTTTTTGCATTTCTCTCGATTACTCAGACCCTACTATTTGGATTAGACCAATGTTAGTCAGATACTGAGCAGAAGTTTTGTCTTTTTCAAATTTACTGTCAAGCCCCCCCCCCCCCCTCCCCTCCCCTTTCCCTCTGTCTCTCACCAAAGATCAGCTTGTACTTAAAGGTGAAATTGTCCTGCAGAACCCTGTTACTTATGCATTTGTTGCTTTGCAAATACTTAACAAGCCAATACTGTTAATTAACTTTGCTCTATTGCTCTGCCTTGCACTGTTGCTTCACAGAACACAGAATGTAGTTGCTAATCACCTGTTACTTGCATCATTCATCACCACCTGTTACAATTCTCAAAATAAACTTAAGGTGTAGCAACAGAATTAATATTTTAAGTTATTTTAACAATGACCAAAGCCTGCACTTCTTTCCTAGGTAACAGTAATTATTCAGTCCACTTTGCCAGCTGTGCCGGTCACATATGGTCACACAGCATGTGAATGTAGACTTGCTTTGATTATTTGCTATGTAATGTTGAAAAAGTATTTTTTCAAAAATGAAATTTGGGGATAACTTGGGACCCCGGGTATAAACCAGAGAACCAAGTGTAAAATCACAATCTGTTAAATCATAATTGTGATTTAATATATTTTTTATGTACAGTTTGAGGTGGGAAAAGTCAACTCATCAATACATAAAAAGATACATATGACAAGGTTGCCATACAAACTTTTCTTCTTACCACACTTTATGCACGGTCAGTGTGGGCCTCGACTGGACCCGTTGCGTCCTCCTCTACGCCGCAGACAAACAGCCAGTCTGGAGACACCCGCAGTGCATCACTACAACCACCAGAGGGCAGTGGTCATGCAGCAAAAAGAGTACTACAGGTGCGAAGAGGAGAAAATTCCTATAAAGATAATCCCCTAATTTCTGTTATTTGCTTACCCATTTTTCTGCCCTGTAGGGCACGAGTCTCTGGTTTTAATCTCAAGAACTATTTATTCTATTATCCTGAAGCCTACACTACAAGGGACATTATCAAGGTTTTTGTCGTCCAAGACAAAAAAAAAAAAAACTTTTTTTTCTGCTGGGTCTCTGGGATAACTTTTCATTGACATGTAAAATGCACATTTTATATAATTTTGCAAGTCTGAGTCAAATTCATCATTAAATATTTGGGGTAAATAATTCAGGGGTACAAGGACCAAATGCATTTTGGGGTCATACACTTTCAAATATTGCGATTGATTTTGTTCTAATTTTATAATCTTTGTAGGTTTCACCAGGCATGGCAGAGGCCATTCTATGGTTCTCGGGCAGAGAAAGAGGAATGCAGGTAAAGCAGATGCGACTACGCCTTACTCACTGCATCATTGTTTTCCTTCAAAGGATAAAGGGATCCTTCATCTCCAGCTGATCTGCATTGGAAAAATTGGGTAAGGGGAGGCACTTAATGAACCACGTGTTTTCCCTAGGAAGGAGGTGCGGGAAATACTGAAAAAGCAGATGGGAGAGAAGTGGGAAGCTCGTAAGCGGCAACTGGTCAATAAAACGCAAGAGCTGGAGAATCTGCGGGAGGCAGACCACCGAGCGCTTTCCAAACAGCGGGAAGAGATGTCCTCCAGGGCCAAAGAGATGAGGCAGTACCGAGATGAGAACAAGAGGGTAAGGGTTTAATGCAGAGCAATACAACACACACGTACTGCATTCTGACTGCCCCGTATCACATGCTGCTACAAATATGGCTTTATTGGTAATTGCACAGTTACTGACAAATTTAACAGGGCTACATTGGTGCATTTTAGGAGGGGGGGTGGGGGGGTGGGATAAAGGACATTTTCCTCCTTATTCTTACACTTCAAACAGTCACTTGCACTTAAATCACTGCCTACACCTGTGAAGGGAGCACTGCCTCTGAGGCCGAGTCAGTGACTGTTCTGCATTATCACAAGCCGTACAGAACACTACAAGAGACCCTGTCACAGGAGGGGTGCAGCTCTCACTGGTAACCATGGAGCATCATGTCACCCTACCCCCACAGGAAACGGCCACCCTGCATCCCTGTGTTGCGTACTCACAGCCATAGTTGGCTAAGGACATAGCCTACACAGGGACTAGCAATATGTAGGCTCAGCCTGAGATCAAAGCCATTTCCCATGCCTACTCAGGCACTCGGGGAGTCACATCAGCATGTTTTGCTAATCTCTTCCTTTCTTTACCTTCTACCTCTCCAGCTGATGGAGCAGTGCTGGAGGGACAAGGCAGTCAGCCGGTCTCTGGAGATGCTGAGAGATAGGGAACTCCTTCAGTACAACCCTCTAAACTGGAGCTGCACCCTTAAATAATACAGCCACACCCCCAACACTGGGCCATCCCACATCTCACACCCAATCATGAAAGGGAAATAGGCTGATAGATATAATGCACCAGTACAACAAAGATTTTGAAAAATTTATGAGGAAAGAGATCTGATACAAATAAAACCAGAACTATGATAAAGTTTCTTTTTTAATAATGATAATAATGTAAAGAAGTGCAATTTTCCTGACGTATGTGTACAGGTTACGTAAAGCACCACAGCAGGCCAAGAAAGATGCAGGTGGTTTTCACATTGTCAATAATTTACAGGTATAGCTAATGGCATAATTACAAAGACCTGGCCACAGGTAGAGCGCAGCTCACAGACAGACACGGCCAGAGGAGTGCGTCTTAAAGGAGCGGACGGATGAAAGGCGCACATGCACACACACGCAGGCACGCACACACACGTGCACACACACACACGCACGTGAGCACGCACGCACGCACACACACGGGCGCACACCCACGCACACACGCAGGCACGCACAGGCACGCACACACACGGGCGCACACGCACGCACACACGTACGCGCACACACACGCACATGCATACACACAGGCACGCCGCACACGCACAGCTCAGTGAGGTAAGTGACTAGTGAGGTAAAATACATTGGGCACATCTTCGCTTAACTGTGTAATCCTCATAGATTGCCAGTTGAGCGTGGACGAAAATGAACTAGATTTAGTGAGCTGCAATTACTGATAAACATGGACAATATGGAAAAATGTCATCGTTGCTACTGACAGACAGGCCGACAAAAGAGAGAGGTGGGAAGATGGCAGTTTAAATCCATGCTGCTGGAAAATAATGACTGAAAAGCCCTTTCACTAACCGCACACATCCACTAAACAGCAGACAATTCATTTAGAATGTAAAAGTGGGAAATTTCTCACTGAACACAAGACAGGGTGACCTTAGAGAGAACAATATACCATATGACAGTTTGCACATGGGCCTACTGTACAGAAGCAGTGTACAATTGCAAAGATATGTCTGGGGAAAATAAAAACTCTTAAACTTTATACACAATTAAAACATGATGGCTACAAAATAAATAAGAAATAAATAACCCCTTCAGTGCAGGTGGGGCACACGTCTTTCAACTACATGAAGACCGATGCACACACGACAAGCTCATATCATATTCTCTCGCACACACACACACCCGCACACACACACACGCATTTACACGCACGCACAATATTGCTGCTGTCCGTAGGTATTATGGGTGGCAAAGCTGTAGAGACTGTGCATTAAAAATCCTGCCTGAAAATGTAAAAAAAAAACGGAAATGACAGGAAATCCACACCATTCTGTGTTCCTCGTGAGGCTACAACACAGCGCCCTTATACAGTACATCTCATGCATTCAGCAATTCCTCTGTGAAACGCACAAAAAAAGAGAACAACAGAAGCGTCGTGTTTTCTGTCCCCTCATGCCTTCCTGCTAAATTCTGCGTGCTGACAGCTGCCACAGGTGAGATTCCCCACAATCCACTGCAGAGAATTCAAGGCGTGGCAGAAGTCGGGACACTCCTTAGTGATTCAGCGCCTTCTGCCCGTTTCCCCCTACCTCCCAAAATAAAATCCTAAATTTGAAATAGGATGGAGAGGATTGTGTGCGGCTGGGGGGGGGGGGGGGGTGGCAGGAGAAGGGATGATGGGGGTCTGAGTCCTGAGGTTTCAAGCACAATTTCTTTGTCGGGGGGTAGGGGGATGATTTTTCAGCATTTTTGGAGTACTCCCTCACCTCTAGTGCAATGCATAATTACAACAAATGATGAAAGCCCAGTGTCACCCCATCACTGGGGCTGCCCAGTCCCTCTGCTTCTGCAGAAGGGTGAGTGACCACGCCCTCTCCAGGTGAGGGCTTGTTACAGTCCACCTCTCACACCCATTCCAGTGTATCTGTTCCCTGCCTTTTCCCAATGCCATTCGCTCCCTTTCCCAAAACTCCCCACATTCTCTGCACTCCTCCTCCCCACCCCACCTCTGATTCCCCGGCCCCCGATAGGCTAGCGTCCCCGCAGAAATCCGTCCAGCATGCGGTCCCCTTTCTCCGACAGCCAGTATCCGGCCATGGCGGCCACGCCCCCGATGAAGATGGCGGTAAAGACCATGTCCCCCTTGGCAGCCAGCGTGGCCAGGGCGCAGATCACCACGCCGAAGAACATCTGCTGCAGAACCAGCACCTCATCATCCGTCATGTCCTCAAAAAGGCCTTTCTCTGGGCCCGCTGTTGGGGGGGGGGAGGGAGGGGGGAGAGGGGGAGCAAGGGGGAGTGAGAGAGGGGGGAGAGGGAGAGAGAGAGGGGAGAACAGGAGAGGGGAGAGAGAGAGGGGAGAACAGGAGAGGGGAGAGAGAGAGGGATAAGGAGAACGGGTAAAGAAAGAGAGACCGGTCCAAATGAGAGCTCAACCTCATGCTAGTCACTGTGTGCCATACAGCAGAGGAGTCTGTGCTCAGCTCAGGTGTAGAGCTCTACAGTATATGCTGTGTGTGAGTGTGTTGCAGTGCCCGTTTCACTCACAAGGGGGCAGGTTCTCTACGCAGATGCTGTCCTTGCGCTGGTACCCCTCCGCACACTCACAGCGGAAGGACCCCTCCTCATTAACACAGACCTCATTCAGACCAGGACATGCAATCGCTCGCTCAGTGCACTCATCCACATCTGAGAGAGAGAGAGAGAGGGTCATCACCACCACAGAGTAAACCGCTCTTCTCTTTCTGACACTCTGAAAAAAAAACCACAGCTCAGATTCATATGATATTATATGCTTAAAATAAATGAGCTAACGGTCCAGGGAAATGTCTAAAGGCAACTATGCACCAACAACCCCTGGACAACTTGGTGAGGAGATGTAATTAATCAGTGATTACTACAAAACCTTATCACCCTCATTGTGTACTCCATGATGAAACTGCATCTGACTGACTGTCAAAATGGCCTCACTGAGAGCTTAAGCTTCTGGAGGGCATAAACCAGGATGTGGTTCAGGATTTTCCTGCACTCACAGTATGAATGAGTGACATTTGATGCTACTCTGCCTGCTACTCAACATGTGCTCATGAACGCTCCCACTAGACAAAACAATACAAAACTAGATGCCTGTAGATATGCCACACTAACCTGTTTTTCTTGTTTTCATCATTAGGCAAGACAGCACTGGACTATTGTGAATTCATACATAAGCACCCAGTCACTTAGCACAGTACCCTGTTATACATTACAACTCTTTGACAGAGCCACAATATGCTTATAAATATTTTAGTGGAATCTGATGAGGTCTCTACATTATTACAGAAGTCTTTTCATTGCTTCACGTGATGAGTTTGTAGTAACATATCGTACTACGGCTCTGTGAACAGAGCAGTGGGGATGCCGTTTCCATGGTAAAAGAGAAGCACAGGGAGACGTCAGACTCACCCAGGCACTTGGCTCCTGTCAGTCTGTAGCCACGGGAACACTTCTTGCAACGGGCTGGACCACTGCCCATGCAGCCCACGCAGGCCTGGTCACAGCCTGGGGCAGAAAGACTTCCATCAGGACACATCCTCCACTCCCCTAACCTTAACCCCACGCCCACCCGCAGCCCCAACCCTAGCCCTACCCCTAAACGCAACCCCAATCCCAACCCCACCTCCAGTCCCACTCCCCAACCCCAACCCCACCCCCAACCTCAGCACCACTCCTCAGCCCCAACCCCACCCCTCTGCCCTCAGTTAATAGAAAAGCTACCCCACCTCTGCATTCGTAGGAGCCATCTGTGTTAAAGCAGTATGTGTTGGAGGGACATCGAGCCAGTTCTGTACCACACTCATCGATGTCTGAAAGGCAAGAGAAAGTGTTAATCTACTGATAGGTATACAGAAGCGCAGGAAGGGGAAAGCTGGAGAGTGCTGACAGCCCTGACTCACCCACACACTTGTGGTCATGAAGAGACCAGCCTGGCTTGCAGTCCAGGCATTTGTAGTCCTCTGGCCCGGAGCACTTCTTACAGGCATGGTAGCATGCTGAATACACACAGGCACACAGAACAGAAGACAGGCCTTTTAAAAGGCATGTCTTAAACAACGGGAAAATCTTGAGAGGTCATAAAGATGAAAAGGTTGAGATGTGTGGTCTGGTCAAATACAGAGGAGGCCTTGGTGTCCCTGATGAGATCTGTGTGTGACTGGCAGTTGAGTAGGTGACTAGTACCTGATTATACCTGTGTGCGACTGGTGCCCAAGGACAGATACTTGAGTGTATTTTAGCAGGAGCAGGGGAATTTCTTGTGAATGGTCATGAAGCAGACTCTTAAATGCAATCAGTACCTGAACAGGAAGGCTGCGTGTGATTGGAGGTCTTTTCTCTATAGTAGCCATGTGCACAGTCCTGGCACAGCTGGCCAGAGTAGCCTGGGTCACAGACGCATTCTCCGCCCCCCAGGCGTGTCCCCTCCCCCTCACAACGCCCCAGACCACCACACACCCCACCAGGCCCCACAGGACACTCTGCAGGAAAAAAAAATAAGCAGCAAACGGTTAGAGCCTCAAGGCTGACAATGTGCGTGTGCCCATGCACGTGTGTGTGTGCATGTGTGTGTGTGTGTGTGTGAGAAGGTCATGAGAGAGGTCTGTACCAGCACAATCAGGTCCAAATCTCCCTGGTGGACAACACAGCCTGAGTTCATCAATGCATAACCACTCAAACAAATCTGGTGCCTCTTCCTGTCTGCAAGAAAAACACAAACCCACAAGCTTACAAACAGAAGTAAGAATACATATGACAAAATTCCCAAAGTAGTTAATGGAAAAGGTATGATGTATGTATCACCCTAGCTCCGCTAACTCACCATTGTGATACACGTAAGAAAAAAGGATGTGGCCAGAAATTCATAATTTTCAGATTTCAGAGCTCCACTTATCCTAACAGGCATTTTAATTGTACACAACGCATGCACCCAACAGCAAACAAATTCCTGGTCCCTGCTGGGTAACAGTCATTGACAGCGTGTCAGAAACAGCCACCAACGTACCTGTGGAACCACCATGTCTCCACCTGGTCCTCGATCTGCTCCAGTAGTCTGTTGCAATCAAAGTCTGAGCTCTCACATGCCGACTCCACAATCTCCAGCAGCCGGGTCTCACTGAAGATGGAGAAGCACAGAGAGTAAGAAACATACGGGTGACAGGCACCAACGCCTGCTTCATACAGCACTTACAGTGTGTCCTAACCCACATACAGACTGACACCACCAGCACATGGCCTACTTTCCACAGCAGCTTTCAGCTTCAGCTGGTCACCCAACAGGGACCTGCCAGAAAAAGCCTCTAGAACACTATTCCTACACCTTCAGCTGCTACAACTTTTTGTGTTGTTTGTTTTGATACGATGCACTGTAATTCAAACCGCCTTCACCATACAGAAGTAATGATTATTTAATATTAAATACAGATAGATATATTTCTCTTGAAATTATTGAGATTCTGATGCTCTCACACAATGGTTGGATGACATTTGTAATATGGAGTATCTAGACCAGGGCTGCCCAACCCTGTTCCTGGAAATCTACCAGGATTTCACTAAAACACTAACAAAGCACACCTCTTTCAACAGCTAGAAATCTCATTGAGCTTCAAATTAGTAGAATCAGGTGTGGCAAATTTGGGTTAAATGAAAAACCTACAGGACGGTAGATCCCCAGGAACAGGGCTGGGAAGCCCTGATCAACACCAGCAGCAGGTGAGTGTATGTTGCACGTTCAGAGTTAAAACACATTTGGAAAGTCCACCCACCTGCGTGCATATTTGGCCAGTTTCTCCTCCTCCCATGCCGTGTTCCCACCCCCAAAGTTCTTATTGGCCGTTCGTTCCAGACCCTGAAACACAGATATCTCACTGTTCACGCTGTTGGAGATAAAGTAAAGAAGAGCAAGAGAGATATGTGCAATAACACAAATGCAGGCCAGCGAATGTAAAGATACCTTCATGAAGTTCTCTGTGAGTTTGCGACAGGCTTGGCAGGGGGCGGTCTTTACACGCACCACAGAGAGCACTGAGCACAGTACTACAGCCAGTAGGAGGGGCCTTGGTGACCACATCACTTCTGTGCAGACATTGAAAGAGAGAGAAAGGGAGTGATATTGATGTGTGAGTGATGTCAAGCCTCTCTGAAGGGAGCAGGAAGCAGTTTGCAATGCAACCATGAGTCTTGTAAAACACATGGGCTAAAACAGATCTATATCCATGCAGTGCTGCACCAGGAACAAAGATGTAGTCATTTCCTCATGTCTGAATGAAGTCCACAGTCATTCTTTTTCATGAACGTTGTTTTTTCCTTTCAAATGTCCAACTGATTAAACTGTGTTTAATTTTCAAACTCACCAGCTTGTTTTCAGATAAATTATTTCCATTTAATAGCGGTTTAAAATTGTAAAACTGGCAGAACCAATAGGAGAGTATGCTTACTGTCCGGTCCAGATAATGCAAGAGTGTAGGTACTCCAGGGAATTGAGGGGGTAGGGTTGCCAGTATAATCAGCTGTTCCACTGACCTCCCCCCAACTATTGTGGAAAATTGTGGGCAGATATTTTGTTTGAAAAAATGGGAATTACATGTTTGTTTGTTTTTCTGAGTAAAACTATTAGTAATATCATATCAGCAATCATAACTATGCCGCGGTCAGCAAATTACTTTGTGTAGCGGGCGTAAATGACATAGTAAGATCAGTCAATGTAGCTGGCTAGCTAAGTGTCATTTCTTCTGACACAGCTATTCTGGGCAGTTATGCACAGCTATCACTATCAGGGACTCACACAATTAAAGACTTAAGTTACAGAAAGCAGTCTCAAAACGCATCCAAACTGCGTAGCTTCAAAGTACTTAAAATATTATACGCAGAAAACACGAAGCTAAAATGAAAGAAAAGGGGCTGGCTAACAACATCATCATATCTAGATAGCTATATAGCTAGCTAGTCAAGGCAGATAACGTTCACTTGCTAATCAAACAGATAGCTACACATCTATCTAGCTAGGCTGCCACATTGGGTATCCATTCAACAATACTAATCTGGCAAACACGTTTATTTTTTGCATTGCTTACGGTGACAAAACAACTTCACCTGCAAACGTTAATTCGGTTAGCTAGCTACCAACAGTGGTCGAAACGGTATGTAGCAAGGTAGGCTGTTGGCTAGAGCTAGCTATACATTCTATTGGACTAGCTAGCTAAATAGACTAGCAAACAAGCGGATACCGTTATGATAGACCAATAGACAATGCAACCTGTCGTGATTTTGCTGCTGAAGCCTACCTTTTGCTTCGTTTGGGCAGTAAATGTTTTGATTATTTACGTTGATGGACGGCGGGAGGTGCTCAGAAACCCTGCTCCGTTATCATTCAGGCACCATCGAATGCCTTCGCTGGCCCGGCGCAGCTAAATCAACGGCCACACTTGGCTGCTATAATTCTAGGTGCTTCTGTCCTGTCCGCAGCACCAGCCCAAGGGATCCCGCCCCATTCTACAGGGACACAACATCTCCACCAATCACAACCCACCAAGTACCCAAAGAAAGGAGGGGTTTATATTGCGCATGTACAGAAAGCATTTACACGCACCTCAGAGACACTCAACTTTATTGCTGTGCTGCTACGTATTGACAGCAAAATAGCAAACAGTTAATTAAATAAAAAACAAAACAGTATCTTCACAAACTTTATACATCTCTTAAATACACAACACACATTTCCTTCAATAGCTTTTTTTCTGTAGTTCATAATTTGTGCTACACACAATATGCACATAAATATACAGATCAAATCTTTCAAACAATGAACAATGAGGCCTGAACATCTTTAAAAAGAAAGGCCTTCACATATTTTACACATAGAATTTACAAAACAGATCTTAAGGTAAAAATGTCAAGCAAAATTACCTGCCATGGTACTGACTCAACTGAATGTCAGAGTAGTTTGGGCCCTTTTGTATAAATGCAGAATCCTTCTTGAATGTACAACTAATATACAATGCCACAAAAGTGGTATCACACTGAAATTCATGAGGTAAAAACAGGCTTCCAGTGTTTGCACTAACTCTGACACAAATAAGACTGGAATAATCCTTTATCAGTCACTCACACTCATGCCTGAGCAACAAGGAACAGTTGGAGTGCCTGTCTTTGTTGATATATGTGGATCGGGTAAGCCTCCTAACCCACTCAGTGCTCATTCTTCTCTTGCCGCTCACATGTAGTGACGACCCCCACCCCTCCCCCTACACCCAGGCCACATTTCCAGACTTGGGGCTGGAGCTGGGGCTGGATGGCGGTGGTGTGTGGCATGGCTGTAGGGGCACAGTCTCCCACAGGTCCTCCACCCCTGCAGCAGCACTGCCCGGGGAGAACCCCGGTAGCCGGAAACCCCCTGAGCTCCCGAAACCCCGGAGCCCCACTGCCAGCGCCCGCGAGGCCGCCCGTAACCCCCCCGCCCGGCGCCGCCGACTGGGCCCCCCGCGGGCCACCGCCAGCTCGGTCAGGAAGCCCAGGCTCTGAGAGGGAAGGCTGAAGAGCGGCAGGCCCCTGAAGAGCTCGGGCAGTGGCTGCCCGTTCCCCAGGGGGAGGGGGGGAAGAGACTCAAACTGCGCCAGGACAAAGCGCTCCCCAGCGCGGCCCTGCAGGTAGTCCGCCAGAACGCAGCTCAGCGACGCGCTGAAGACGTCGGCGTAAGGGGAGCAGTGGGAGCTGAACTCCTCCTGTTCTTCACTGTCTTTCCCGTTTCCACAGATCCCATCCCTGTCCCTGCCCCAACGCCCCCACTCCTCCGCCCTCTCCAGTGCCGCGCGTGTCAGGATCAGAACCACTTTGCCCCCGTGCCGCTGCAGCCGGTCCAGCCGGGAGTGCAGCCAGGGCACGGGCCCCAGTATGCTCAGCTCCCCCCGGCTCCACAGGTCCAGAGACACGCTGAAGCCCAGAGCCGACAGGGAAGAGCCCAGCCTGCACACCAGCCCGGGGAGGGCCTGGTCCGGGTCTGGGGGGTACAGCAGCACAACTTGCCCACCCCCAACTGCACCTGAGACAGGAAAAAAAAGCATGAGTGGGCATGGAGGAAGAAAGAGGGGAGGAGAGTAGGATGGAGAAAGGAGAGGGGAGAAAGGAAATACATGGGGGTGGATGGGGCGGGGGGGGGGGGTACACACGGACAGAAAGGCAAATAAAACAACTCACCCCTTATGTCCTCATCTTTGAAACACTTCCACACCCAACCTGTAAGAGAGTTGAGCTCAGCACTGGTATTGTTGTATTAAATGTAAGTATTGAAAATGTATTTGTTGTTAGCCATAATTGCTCAAACAATTCCTGAAATATTCATTTCTCAATTGAAAAAGTCTGCATTGTGCTATTCCCAACCATGACATAACAGAAATGCAGGAAATGTCTAAATCTCATTTTGCACATTAGAGGCATAACAGAGAGACAAAGAGAAAACAGAGGTCCTCCAGGCTAACAGACCCACCCTTACTGACTTGTGAACATTTGCTGATGTTCTGGTGGTTTGGGGACGTTCTGGTAATATGAGGCAAGAGTAACATGTGCTTTGAAAGTGGTTGTATGCTAAAAATGTTTAAGCGAATTTAGTGCAATCTGTATTCCCCTATATAATACTTCATTTGCCGTCAAATTCAAATTTATATGCCCTTTCAAACTCAGCTTTGGACTATCTGTCACCACCATGAGAGCAAGCAGGTGCAGATATGATAGGAGGAGTATATTTATCATACTGTATTCTCAAAAAATTGATGGTACAGGCAAAACTGGTTTGTTTCAATAAATAAGCAGTGTGTGTGTGTGTGTGTGTGTGTGTGTGTGTGTATGTCGGTCTGTGTGTGTGTTAATACAGACCTTTAAGACTGCTCTGCAGCAGGTAGGCGCCCAGGATCGCCAGACAGAGTATCAGCACACTGACCAGAATTGTCAGGCTCCAGTGACCTTTTGGAGCTGAACCTTAACAGTTTATACAACGGAGTAAAGTTTTTATAGAGAACAAAACTATTGTCATGAGAGGGTTAACATGGGAAAATCAGCAGGATTTCCAAATATGAAATTGTCTTCACTAAAGGTTTTGTTTGACACAACATTTAGACTGGTAGAAACCTCATCACCAACACTACAGAAACAGAAAGGTTTAGCATGGATATGGATGAGATTATTAGGAACAACACCACAAAAATAAAGTGTTTTGCATAGCCACTATTTGACTATGACAGGTTGGATTCTACATCATTTTCAAGGGTAAAACACTTAATACAATGTGAACTTTGTATGGTAATGAACCATACAGATGAGGTTACAAATACGTACAATGCATGCTTGAGAAATGGTTCAGAAGATATTCTAGCTTCAATTCACAAAGAAAGATTACAGTTATTAACATTGATTAGGTCTTGTGTCTGTTATCATATTTCCTTTTCACTGATAGCCTTTTCTAAAAATATAATATTTTTTCAAATGATAAGTTAAAGATTGTGTATGCTTTTCAAGTCAGCTGTGACATTTTATGTCTTAAAGAATAAGCTACCCATATCAATGTATAACATCACTGTACAAGCCACTTGAATTTACATGCAGTGCATGTATTTGCATAAAACCACAACTGCATCATACCAGCCATAATAAAGCTGGAATTTTGCCAGAAACTTAAGTAAATATTTAAAACATGGCTCATCGCGCACAAGTACTATCTGGGTCAAATGAAAACATGCACTGAAAATGAAATAATATAAAAACATATACCTGCAAAGGGACACAAAGGGCCCAGCTCACTGCTCATTCCTTGCACCTTTCCCTGTGCACAGAGACAGATAATTACCTTGGAGATCAGCCACTCATTATCTGTACATGAGTAAAGGGAAAATGATAAAGAAAAAGAGTGTCATACCAGTACACACAGCGAAGGATGAGGATCCGTATTGCCAAATTCTCCTTTTATCTGTATGGATTGAGAAGCAGTTAATGCAACCCTAACAATGTTCAGACATTGCTTTTCCCCAACAGTCCAATACATTTTTTCCACCCTTTTTCCCCAAATTTGTGTGACGCTAGCGCCAGATGTGCATGGTCCAGCAGGGCTCCTGGCCACAGTCAAAACAGGCACGGTCCGAATTCTACACCAGTCTAGTATTTCATACCAAGGACAATCAGTCCACTAGAACAGTGTCTTTACTGGATGAGCCACCCAGCAGCCCAGGCCAAATAAACTGAAAGAATATCACACATCAGTTGAAATTTCAAATGCAAAATCCACCCCTGAAATGATAAGATCGTAATTACCGTACCTGTAGGTAACAAAATAATAAAGTGCAGCTTTTTATGGCCAAAGGCCAAAAACAGCAGACTACAACAAAGCCGTTGGTATTTTGTATTCCACCAGCAGTTTGGTGGTTTAAAAAGCCTGAGATGTCAGTGTGGTGCACATACCCAGTGCCCTTGACTGTTCACTTGCCAGTCTGTCAGTATGCGGTCCTGCAGTCGCAGCCTGGAGCCCTCGACCTCTCCGCACCCCTGCCCGGCCCCTCCCTTTCCCATTCTGCACAGCCACAGTTCAGCTTCAACCCTGCAGGGGGCACTCAGGGTCCAGGACAGGACCGTGTCATTGCCGTTTGTCGGCACGGGATCCACGGACACTGATACGTTGTCCCACATGTTCTTGAGGAACTCTAGCAGAGGGAGGAGGAATTACATTGCATTCATAAAATTCACAAAAATGTTCCTATATCAGAATAAAAAGTACCACAATACAGCATATTCTTTTGCACAGAGAATGAACAATAATCCCATAAACAAATATACAGCTAATAAACAGTTTTCTTAAATGGCTTTCAGCTTTTTAACTTTTTAACTTTTTAACTCAGTTTGAAGGCCATTACGGTCTTATCCAATAAATAATCTGTAATCCATTCTGCAGTCGCTCAAACAAATCGACAGATTTGACCTTAGAGAGTTTGGGAATGGAAAGCAGTTATTGCCTGTGAGGCCACAGTTTTCTTTCTCTGTTCTATGGTTGAAAACATGTCCATACTGTCCAACATTACCTGTGTAGTTCACAAAGGGACAGCTGTTCACACGCAGCGCATTATCTTTTATCCACCACACCTGACACAAGAACAGAGAGAGAGAAGAAGAGAGAGAAGGGTAGAGGGAACAGAGAGGCGGTGAAGCAGTGGGAGAGAGAGAGAGGAAAAGAAACAGACAGGGACCGGGGAAAGAGGTACATTATCGTCACTCACACACCCATCCAGCTGTGGCCTCTGAAGATGAGAGAAAGTGAGAATACATTGACATAAATTGTGAACATTAAACACAAGACTGCTAGACTGGCAGGACTTTGACAGGGAAGGAACTCAAATACATGTGTTGAAGCTGGTCGTATGGTATGTTCGAAACAGCAGCTCTCTGGGGCTATTGACTAATTAGAATTTGTAAATACTCGTGTCAGATTGGCCACAGAAAGTAAACCCAGTCTATCAAGGTTACCCATCTGAAACCAGGTGGTTTGACGCTTCACCACGGAATCTGTGCAAGTCATAACCAATTTAAATTGTGTCTCTTACTTCTGAGGACCATGGGGGCCATACTGTATGCTCACTGGTAAAATGTGCCAGATTCAGCTTGAGCTTAAAGCTAGAAACGAAAAATAGCGCCTTGACATTTCACATTGATGCAATGTCTTTCCATTACTGAGCTTTTGACTAATGAGGCCATACTACCTGAAAGCACAGGCAGGGAGTGACAGAGTGCAGCGGAATCATAATCTTCTTGCTTGTTGAGTTCTACACACCAAAAACAAAACATAAAAGTAAACTATATGAAGACTTCAATATCACATTGAGATTAAGATTGAGATTATACATTGTACATTCTAAATAGTTTATATAAATATGAAATGCACAGAAATCATTCTTCTAAAATAAGAAGTTGAAACAGCTGTCATGACAGGTTGAAAACTGACCAATTGTTGGTATCTGCAGTCTCCCCTCTCTGCATATATCTGACACAATCCCATTGGGAAAGAGTAGTTCATGTCCTCCTCATCCAATTGCAGTGTGGCCACACCCTTCTCTCGGTCAATGACAGTGAGCAGTCTGGGCACTGTCAGACATACCCATCAGTTGTAAATAAAGAAATAATGTCTTCATAAATCTACACTCTGAAGCATAATGATACAGGACTACATAAAACAGGTGCAGCACTGCATGCAGTTGTAATCACTTACCATTACATTCATTCACAATTCTCTTTAGGGCTCGGGAACACACTGGGGAGGGGAGAGAGAGCACTTCAGTCCAGGTTTAAAAAAAAAAAAAAACCCTGACTACATTCTAACTCCATTCCACATTCTTCATTTAAAACAATGCATTTCACATTCATAACACATGGAATGGTATGCAACCTTAATTCTTAACATTCATAAACAGTCCTTTTTCCCATCCCTATTTCATGCATGGCCCTCAAAGTGATGCTAATGACATCACAGACTAACTGATGATGATGCCCAGACAGTCTTGAAGGCTGTTAAGCAGCACAGTAACTGACCTCAATGGGACCAGTGGAAGTCGGACACATGAAATTTTAACCAGTAAAAATTAAAATAGGTATGGCAGCATATTCAAAAGGAGCAATTTCATTATTTAATTCATTTTTAATACATGTATCTAGTTTTCACATTGCAATAAACATAAAGAGTCACAGGAGATCCAGTGGTCCTTGGCTTGTACCAAGAGCACAAGTACGGATGCACCGTCAATGTCCTGCACTCGCATTAAAGTTGGCATTTCCACTAAGCTACCAAACTTGGTTAGAAATGAACATTTAAATAGGGCATTGGATAATCCAGGAGATTGAATAAGGCTGCTCAAAATACTAGCTGGGTTATAATAACTGGGTATTTCAGATACAAAATTGTCCATATTTGGCAGTATCAGGAGATGGACTGTGTACTGTGTGTGTTGCATGTGTGGTAGAGGGGTATAGGTTTACCATCGTTTTCAGCGGGCAGCGTGACGTTCTCATGGGTGGATTTGGCAGTAACAAACACAGGACTTCCAAACAACAACTTATCAGATACCACCAGTGACAGCCACATCTGTAGGAGACACACATCACAGGGAAAAGGGTAGGGCAAAGGGTTGGCCTGTAGGCTTGTGTTATAAGAACAAAAACAAATATACGATGGAGTATTGTTTAATTTACTCACAACAAAATTATAATTTATCTTGCAGATACATTTTTTTCAGTAACTTTTTTCCACAAATTGTAAATAAAGAAACACAGACACACACACAAACAGACACACATACACAAACAACCATCTCATTACCCCAGACTTATGGTCCTCCATGGCACGAGGGGGCAGTGTGAACTTTAGTGTCTTGCACTCATTTAAAAAGCTTGGGACAGTGTAACACACATTTATTGAGGCTTCTGCAACACACAATAGAAAGAGACAGACAAATGGAAAACACAATGACTTTCAAACAGACTGGTGGGCTATAGACCAATACAGAGAACAGTAAGACTACTTGGAACGGCTGCTATATGAAACAGTTGCTCTTTTTCCATCAGACCTGTCTGGCTGGGGAGCATATGCTCGCCACTTCCCCATTCCTCCTCTCGCTCTTTGCTTTCTTCATCCACCTGGTAACCTGACAGCTCCTGGTCATCATAGAGTGCTTTCACACAGGACATACAAAAAGCACACTTCACACACTGATTACTGGCTGTACAACAAACAACTTTTACATAATAAAAGACAGTAGATTACCTGTGACAGTGAGGTAAATACGGATCTGTATGCAAGGCCTGCAGTCACTGCCCCTACTGCAGCACAGCAATGCCTTGAGGTCCAGTCTACTGACATCCACATCTGAGTCATGTCCAAACAGGTCCTCAGCTAGAGATGCGCAACAGACACAGAGACAGGGCATCATCTGAACAGCTGACACACAGAGAGCCTCATCAACAGACAAAGCACACAGCATGTACTGCAGACACAGAAAAACAAACTCACCATGTGTACCACAGAGAAACAACAACAAAAACAGATTAAGTACTTGGTGAACCCAAGGTACATTCTATTTCTGTTCAATTCCCGGTGCATAAACTCCCATATTTGTGTGCCATAAGCACCCAAAACACTGCACACCCTCTAAAAAATCCCACTCACCTTCCACTCTGCAGTCTGTGAGGCCCTAAAGAAAAAGAATTTACAGTTTTACTCTCCACACTATAGACTTCCAGACACACACACACACACACACACACACACACTACAATACAGCTGTGAAGCCCCTGGCTAAGCTGAGGTAAGTTGGTGTTTCCATGCACTTTTTATTCATTGCAGTTCAGTTTTACTGTAACCACAATGTTAATACCTTACATCACAATCAACACTGCCACCAACACCAAGGTCTACACTCTTCCTCCATCTCACAAGTCTTCCTTCATGAAAGACCATATTCCTTAAGTATAACTGTAACAGACTGGGACATTTTTGATTCACCTATGCATTAAAGGGGTACTAGGGAGCCTATGCATCTAAGACTTAAAAGAGACAAAGGGCTGTTTCACTATTTAGCAACAAGCACTTTCTAAGCTTCAATGCTCCGCTGCCTTCCCGGTCACACCACAAGGAGTCTGTAACCTTGGGAACAGACCACCACCATGGAAATTCTACACAAGCCATGGGATTGAGTGTCATGCTCTGCTGGGGCCATGAATAAGATATGAGCACTAAACCTCTGCCTTTCCAGTGTCTTCGGGTATAGTGAGGCCCCATTTAATTTCTCTGGTTCTCTCTAGGGTTTTTTTTAGGTAGCTCTTGAGGTCATTTCTGCAAGGAGGCACAAATTCTGCAGAATGGTTTCACGTTCTTTATTTTTTATTTATATTTTCGCCATATAATTTTTTAAATTCTCTTAAAAATGGGCTTGTATGGCTGCTGGATGGCTCATGCTGTTAGAGGAAGGCACTCCTATTGTGTGGATAAGCCCCACGGTTGGGTATGGAATCTGGACTCAGTCAGTGCAGACTGTTGCTGGTAGCCCCACAAGACAATACGATCAGCTCGAGAGTTGCCTAGCGACGGGGGGTTTCAGTCGGCCAGGTGCACCAATGACCCCTCCCCACCGATTGGCCGCCAGCTGTTAAGCTGCACATGAAGTGTCTTCCTTTGAGCCTGACTGGTGAAGAGCAGTGTGATAAGAAACATCATCTGATAGCACAAGCATCAGAGGAGACCGTAAGCTTCCAAGTGCTCTCCCAGATCAAAAGCAGAGGTTGCAGCAAATCCATCATATCCATACACACACACGTCCATGCAGAAAAATAAATACACACAAGAATGTTTGTACCTGTAGTAAATACACATAGGCATAAACACATGCAAATACATGGCAGCTCCCATGTGAGAATGCAAGTAAAGCAGTCTGAAAAGCAGCACAATCGCCAGAGAGAGACAAGTGGACATTTTTTTTCAACCAAACGAATGAGGAATTGCTCTGCTGAATACAGAAAAGTACAAAGTTTTCTGTGTTACAGTTTACATCAACAGTTCAAAAGACTTCTGTGTTCTGTGTTTTGTGACAGCACAGCAGTTTGCTCTTTCTCAACTTTCAGAGATATGCAAACATGTATTCAGAATATTATTACAGAATATTATAGTATATTTTACAGTGTATTCTCTGATATACTGTAAAATATGCTATAATATTCTGTAATATTACTCCAATGTTTGTTACAGTACATTTTGAAAAAACCTAGATTATTATTCTTATTCTCCCGGGCAGAAAAATTATTTCTAAACACTGAAACTTTAAGGTTAGGTTGTTCAATGTAAAACTAGATCCCGATTCTCTGCCATTTAATGTACTCTAAGGACATTTCATGTGACATCTCACTGCCGAACTTCTTAAAATTGTTATTTCTCAAAGATACAAACATACAAACAAACAAACAAAAACGGCTCCTCTCCAACTCTGTCTCCAGGTAAATGCAATGATTATTGTCTGGCAAACTCAACTTTGCCTACTCTACAATAATGCTCCTATAGCAAATTCTATATCTAACAACCAAGAAAACTGATCATATATCACTCATCTCAGTTTTTACCAACATACACTGCAATTTATGCAATTTGTTCAATTATTTGTGTAATCATGTTTCTTACAGTACCAACATTGCACTTATTCTGCACAGTTGTATACAATCCAACTAGATTCTTAAAATCTAAAGAAACGTGTTACCTTGTCCTTCCTAAATTTACATTGACTAAAAGTTAGCATGACTTCTGATGACAAGACCCCCAAATTATGGAATTACTTGCCACACCATATTTTTTGCGGTTGTCTCCACAATGCAAAATAAATCACCAGTATAACACATACAGTAGAAATGGTATCTTATAATACCATGTAATTTATTCGGAAATTTCCATTTTTACTTACCCAAATAATTATTGTACGTAGAGTACGTTTCTAAAATGCATTCTGGGAATCGCTGTATGATCCTTCGTTAAAAAACTAAATCAAACGTGAAATAACAAAGTCGCAAAATAATCATTTTCCACTTAATGAATGCTCTAATCCAAGGTGGTTTCACCCATCATTCAGGTATAATGCATTGATTTACGTTTAAATTCATGGTGAATAATGTGCTCAATGGTAGAATAGCAGTGCTCTGTTGGATATTTGACCTTCTGTCATATAAAACTATATTTAAAAAAAAACAGTGATAAATATCCAAAGGTTTATGCTGACTTTACCTGTGCACAGGTAAGTTGAGGATTCTGGTCATACTCAATCTTTTGCAGGACCACAGCCGTAGCACACAGGCTGAATGATAGGAGCACCCCACCAAGCTTCAGCAGGTGAGCCATGGACCCCTCCACCTGTGGAACACACTTTTCCATCCTCCCCGCAGTCAGCACTGCTGCACCTTCCACAGCAGTGCTTGTGTGACTGCCCCGACAGGTCGTTTAGGTGGTGCAGGTGATGATTTAGCTGCTCTCATTCCTGCTCATTCCCAAGGTCTCAAACTCCATTCTCAGTCCAGGTTATCTGCAGGTTCCGGATTTGTTTCCATTCGTCTACCGTCCTCAGTACATTCCACTGTCAGCTGACAGCTTCGGACAAACTGACCACTGCTGAGTTGTGGTGCTATTCACAGATTCAGGCAAGAGCTGGCCAGACTCCAAAATCCTGAAATGAGACACCACTAAAAGGAACTGTGCCCACAACTCTGGGGTTACCTGCTAGAGAGAGACAAAAAGGAGAGAAGGAGAGAGATAAGAATGAAGAACTAAAGAAAGTTAACAAATGGGATAAAATTGGGCTGTGATAAATAAATTGATACATTTAAAAATGCTGGGGAGACTGTGTAGTGCAGTCCGTAGGATAGGACTCAACCCATTTGCTAAGCCCCCTGTGCTGGGTGTTCAGTTCCCAACCATGGCACTAGCAGTGTTCTTACCTCTCTGTAACCCTCTCTGCTTTCCTCTTGTCTGAGTAAAATGAAAAATTCATATGGAGGGCAGACTGCCCACACTCCCTGAAAACGTAAGAAAACTTATGCCTACCTATTGACCTGTTACTTCAAACAAATTTGGGCCAAAGCTGTGAACTCACTTGTCACTGATATTAGCTCAGCAGTGGGAGCAAAAAAGATTTGCTTTGTACAATAACTGAGTGGAAAAGTGTTAAGTCCACTGTAACCACATGAGCCAATACATTAGGTTCTTGAGTTAGGAAAACATGACAGTGTGCTGATACCAACTAACTGCGACTACTGCATCACTTACTAAACAAGACCAGGTCAAAACCTAGTATATGGCTGGACTGGCCGACCAATGGTGTAATTTCATAACTTGGCCGACCGATGGTGTAACTTCATCACTCAATGACTCAGTCACAGACTTTCACATTTATAGGGCTGGCCCCTGTTGCGGTCCAGCCAAAAAGGAAAACTCAAATCTAATAGTTGATTCTCCCAATATATTGCCTGTATTTCCTAAAACATAGCCAGGCACTAAAGCCTTGACTGACACGTCCAAATTGATATGATATAATCTAGCCCAACAGGAACCTGAAAAACATGAGTGGGTTTGTTTAAGTTTACAGCCAAATGCATGATGACAATTACAGCCAAACGCATGGTGGCAGTTAGGATAAATTTGTTCTTATGAACCCTAAATTTAGGAAGCTTGATGATTTACATCTCTTCACCTCACTGATCTTTTTTGAAAGGTGTAAAGTTGGTAAAACTGAACAGATTTCACACATATGATAGCAGAGCATGTTAGGAGGACTGCTGTTTGAGCTATTGTATAGCCATGTGACATAACTCACATAACTCTCTCTTTCTCAACAATGGCATGGGCATTAGGCCTCGGGCCTGGTTCAGCCTTCCACAATGACAGAATGAATAAAAACAAGACATGAAACTAACATATGTCAGCCTTCTGCAGTAAATAAATAAGACAACATCCATATTTCACGGCTATTGAGGAGCACATCAGATTAAGCTCAGGCTTAGATGGAGGGGGAGGGGGAGCAGCACTAATAGCCAGATCACACCCAAGTCTTGTCGTTATTGTACATATACTGTGCAAATATGCTGCATGAACAAAGGAATCGGCCCAGGCTCTTTATTGACTGCCGTGACTGACACACACAGTCACGTGTGATCTTTATGATCTCTCACAGAGACACATGCTGAATTAGCCACAGGTGAAGCAGTGGAGCGTGGCAGTTTGGACAGGAGCCAGTGAACATGAAAAAAATAACATCTCTTCAGGGAACAGCACACGGTAAAAATAACCGCTCCTATGAGAAACTACCCCAACAGAAAACTGTAAGCAAACTATGGGAAACTACCCCAACAGAAAACTGTAAGTAAGCACACACACACACACACACACACAATCTTCATTAATCCTCTTCATTAAAGAAATCGAACTACAGTTGGAAACGAGTGACCTTCTCCTTTCCTTGAGGAAATCATGATTTCCTCAAGAAGAGACGTTACAAATGTGTTTGAGGTGACCACATGTCTTTGATGTTTTCTTTTGTACGGTGACTTTAATTAAAAAAAGCAGAAGTTACTGCTTCTGGCTTACTTATCAACTTCTGTGTGCACTGCGTATTGCACACTGCGGGGTTGATTCTGGACAGGTGCTCCTTCCATTTAAAAGTAGGCTACGCGTCTTAGTTTTTAGAATACAAGTCAAACATCCTTGAGCAAAAGTGTGGAATAAACCACAGCCACCCATTGACACAAAAAATACTGTATAACCAAATGGAAAACTGCCTCCCACTAAATACGAAAGAAAACAGCGCGATGAAGTATATAGAAAATCCACAGACAGCTCCCGGTAACCTACCCGCTTAAACATTTCATTTTGCAATCGACATATGATTTCCTTCTATTTACAGTAAGCATTGTTATGTAAAATGTAGCCTACTTTTGGAGGTTATCCGCTCAACTTTTTACTCACCTGTATATGGACTGTAAGAATATTCCACACAAAAAAACGTGAAATATGCAGCCTATTTATAATATAGGGAAATATCGAAACAGAAACACATAATATACCATTTATATATGTGCGCACACACGCACACACAAAGACAATGTAATTAAAGCTATCATCCTATGGTATCACAACTAAAGTTACCTAGAATAAAAAAGCGCAGTACTTCTTGGTTGTACTGGAATCTTGAAAGTAAAAAAATACTCTTCCTTGTGCATAGTCTGCCTGCGGTTTCTGGGTCCAAATGTCGACCAAACCGCAAACGGACAGACACGCCTCCTCTACTTAAAAAAAAAGTGCTCCAGGAGAGAGGGAAGAAAGAGTAACCGAAGGAATAAATATTGACGCTCTACTCGACGGCTAACAAAACATTATATGCCAATGTCTTGTTTTTTGTCGTCTTTTTAGTGAAAATGTTATGAGTTTCAAACAACACAAACATGAGAGGGCGGAGTGATCGATGTTAGATGTGTGGAAAAGAGTGGTAAATTATGTATAGGATGCAACCTAGACTTCTGTCAGCATTGAGCCCAGTTTCAAACATCAGTCCTCAACACGACTGGAGAAAGGCACAAATTAGCCTACATTGGTCTCCATTTCTCACGTTTCATTCTACCTTGGAACACCTGTATACTAAGTCATAATACTTTTTTGTTATCTGTCAGTCAAATTCACCTTATGATCAGCATGGCACAGCAAGATTACCCACTCCGTAACATAGCAAGGATACCGACTCAGATCTTTTATGATTAGAATACAATCAAAGAAGTTGTGAGACTCATTTCAGCACCTTCCTGGCTCCTCTGGTTTTTGCAATTCGGCGCGGTCTGCCCGTTGTTGAATTATATATATGAAATACAGGGGGAAAAGAATACCTTGTATTCAGAAATTAGGACAGGTATGAGCATTCATTCTGTCGTCTAACTCCTAAGTAATATGAAGCATAATGTCCACACACAACATATAGCTAAAATATTTATGTTTATTTTGAAAACATGAAAGACATCCTGTTGGGTCATGTCGTCAGAACTATAAGATATAAATATATGGCATAAGAGACTGCAGTCCTGATTTTGACAGACAACCCACTGCATTTTGAGTGAAAAGAAAGAAAATTACCATCTTGTTGAGAGACCAATGATGAAATGGTGTCTGGTCTACCTGTAGGTTACAGCAAGACGGGATGATGGATGATTGATGAGGAAATTATTATTATTATTATTATTAGGATAAGACAGACACAATGATTCATAAGAAAAACTGTTTGGAAGGATATTTGAAGGATATTATATCAGCAATAGAATAGAAACTGAATGAGATGAACAGTGGAGTACTGTATCATTAGAGGAAGAATACACTTCACTGAATTAATGTGGGGTGTTTACAGTCCAGTTGGAATATAGAGCTGAGGATCTGCTACAGTATGCTACACAAAGTTGTCTTGTTGTAATTAAATATTAACTGGATGTTGCCATGAGAATGAGTCCAAAGTTTGCCATCAACTGTTTTTTTTAATTTTTTATTATTTGTTATAGAGGGAAGTCCCATTGGTGTTTGTACTCCCAGCACATTCCCCAGTATGAGTGTGCATAGTGTGATTATGCGAGCCCTCGTGCAGATCTGTAAGAACAATAATTTAGGCCTGTGTAACTAATAATTTCTTTAGTATTGAATATATAGTCCCACCAAGCACCCTTTTAACCTTCAGGTCATCATCAACTAGCAGACTAATGCTAATTTTGTTCCTCTGTTGGCAGGCAGATTTTGTCTATTGGAATCTAAATTGTTCAGTTTTGTCATATCACACCACTACACCATGCTTACCTACTACATGAGTGTTCCCAAGCTCTGCACTGCGCCTGGGACAGACATCTTGTTTGGTCTGACACACTTTGATTAATATGTCAGGAATGCAAGACGTCAACTACTACCAGGAAACAAAGGAACACTTCTTTAAAATGAATCTCATTGCATAACTTTCTCGCCTGGTAGGATCCCAAACAGAAAAATACAAGAAAACAAATGATCGTATTTCTAGTTTAACAACTATAGTATGAACAGCATTCCAGACATATTATGATAGAAGAGCCTAAAATTTATTTTGGCCCCCTGCACACGCAATAGTTTTATTTCCATATATTTTCTGCATTTGCAATGTCCAGTTTGCAGGTATTCGTGCTCTTCACTACAACCTGTAAGATGCACTCTCCTCCTAAACATATGATGTCAAGCAATTCTCTCCTTCTCACTCTGTAGTCCACCAGTACTGCTCACACAGACATTTACGTGTAGCTTACACATGCAAATAGTGGGAACCTGGTTGGCCAGAGTGGGTGACAGGTGTTCCACTGTTTTAGGTCCTTCCCTGCCTGCCAGATCGTATGGAAATTAGGCACCACTCTGCAGTGGGCACACACAGATATGATACCAACCAATCAGAGTCTAGGAAAGATGTAACATACAAGCTAGCTATCCAAAGGGATCTCTTAAATGTCTCAATTCACTTCATTTATAATACATAATATACTTTTACATACATTTTTAGTTCTTTACTGGATTTCCATACATGCAGGTATTGTGCTCTAGATAAATGGCTCCAGGCTATAATATGTAAATGCAAGGCAAATCACTGCTTTCATTTTTAGGTTGATGAATGGATGGATTCTTTTTTTTCTGAAAAGCATACAAATCAATATATGCCACAAGGTACCATTGTTACCAGGCAGTGTGTTCTGCTGATTCCCCCCCCCTCCCAGTATTAGGGTAAAGGAGATAAAGCATGCATACACATTAGCTCAACACTGAGCTGAACTTCATGGCTTCCATAGAATACCTTTTTTACAGTGCAGCACAGAGGTCATGAGTGCATTGCCCCACCTCATATTGCCACGGGTGTATAATTCTGTCTGCAATGCCCAGATGAAATTCAAGTTCTTCCTTTCTGTGTTGACATTGTAAGACTTTGCTTCTCCCACCAGGCAGTTTGTGCTGTCCTTTCTCTAAAGAGCCATGATAATGGTAGCCTGGCCAGCCTGAACGACCTTTCTTCCCTCTCTGGTTCCCATGGTAACGTAACCGTTATCCCCATCACTTCCTCTTCCAGTGGCCTCATCTGCGGCAGCCACATCCTTAGTCTTTGTGCTAATCGGAGGGCCAGGATTTTGGAGAGCAAGCCAGTCCAGCACGCGCACCCTTTTTCCTTCTCACCTCCAACTGTACCCCCATGCAGCTCCCTCACAAGTCCTCCAAAATCCTGGGGCAAACAGTATCGTGGGACCCCCCTGAGCTCCAGCGGGATATCATGGCTGTGAGACAGACCTTCAAAATACACAAGTGCAAAGCCATGTCCCTGCCTACCCCCCTGCAGCTCACACTCCAGGCAGGCCAGGGCTGCCCTCAGGATGGGCACAGTTGTTGGGCTGGGCTCCCTCTGTCCATCTGATTTGGCATGTCCACTCTTTTTCCCTCTGAGCACTTTTGCTGTTTCCTCCTCCACCAAATCATTATTCCTCATGTCTTTCTGACTCTCTTTTCTATACTTTTTCTCTGCCTCCGATTGTTCTCTTGCTCCATCTTTCTTCCAGTGCCAATAGGCCTCCCTTGCCTCCGGGCTCCAGGCGATCAGGACCCTGCCTCCTGCTCCTCTGACAGCCTCACATTGCCCATAGAGCCAGGGCAGAGGCCCCAGCTTGGTCACACCACCTGTGTTCTGGGCCCAGAGTGCCATCCGCACCCCTGCGCACAGCTCCCCCTGCAGGAGGGAGGCCAGAGCACACACAGCAGACACCTGTGGCATCTGCTCTGAAGAGCACACCAGCAGGACTGGCTTTTGTCCCAGCTGCCAATCTAGAGAAAGGTGACACACAGAAAGTTTTATAAGCAAATCAAAATTAAGCTGAATTTCAGAACATGATAAACTATAGTAAAATGTAGGGTACTAGAACTAGACTTGAAGACTGGGGGTGTAAACATCCATAGAGACAGCAACATTATTCTGATTTTCACCATAAAGGGGTCAACGAATGTAGAGTATGTTCTCATTTATGAAAGGCCTTGTATAACTGTATGTATTGTAGCACAGGCCAAAAGAACTGCACAGAGACTGGTTTCAGCTTTAATCCTGAGTACTTTCTCTCGCTCTGCAGAGTACTGAATCTGAATTACTAAAAAAATAATCAATAGCATGAATTCATTTTCACATAATTTTAAATACATGCAATACATCAATACCACATTGACTGTGAAACCCTGGATCCACACAGCTCCTAGACTGACCTGAGAGCCCCCTTCTGACACCACAGTAAGTCAGGCATGCCAGAGTCATCATGAACACAACAAGAACCACTGATGCCATGGCAATGAGACCCAATCTTCCATGTGAGGCTAAGGAGAGATGTGACAGTAACATTAGAAAAACAGATGGCCACACATTAAGCTTTTATGAGAAGCAGCACGCCCTCTCCTGGCCCAGCATGCTACTGTGAGTCACAGTAGCCTGCTTTAAGATGAAGTCAAACAAATATTTTCACAAAGAATTTACAAAGAGGGAGATGAATCACAGTGTGCAAGGCTTGCTAATAGCAAACATTTAGTTAGCTGCTGGTCTAAAGAGAGAAGTGAGAAAAGGTCTGAGCCAGCTCCTCTCACATACTCTGCTTAGAAATCTGTGTGCGTGTGCGTGTGTTAAGGTACACAAGGTACTCATATTTGCAATAAGGCATCACTCACACTGAGGGCATATCAGTCTCCTGCCAATGAGAAAGGGTGCAGATCTCCACACCTGCATACAGAAGGAAAGAACTTCACATTCCATCTGACAACATCTGTACACAATGACCCCTGTCCCAATGTACACATGGGTAGTTTAAGACCCCTGTCCCAATGTACACAATGTACACAATGTACACATGGGAAGTTTAAGACCCCCCCACCCAACACACACACACACACACACCCAATCATGGTCTTCCAGCTTGGGGCTCTCTAATAAAGGCAGTGCATCTTTTACATACATTTACACAAAGAATTTACTTTTCATCACTTGCGGAAAAGTGGTACCCAGAATATAACAATGAAATTATTATGTTGTTCTATTCAAAATCATGTCTGGGGGAGTTCTAAGCTATTCATTCTTACCTGAACACAGAGTCCTGTAGACAGGGTGGTGAAAGGGAGCCTTAACTCGGTCTCTGTGGTATTCTCCTTTGAGAGCCAGAACAGCAGCAACACATTAATCAAACGTAGAGGGATTCATGACTTACTGAAGTCCTGAAACAATCTGTCTCTACCCTCACCAATGGCACTACTGAGTCTTGTTTAGATGCGAAGCACCTCATGGACCTGGCTCATAACTCACTTACTCACTCTCACATCCACTCATTTACGTTTAGCAGGCAGAAGATTCTCCATAAGGGGGAGCTGTTAACACTTAAGTAGCAGATGACACTGTGCGTCCTTGTCACACTGGTAGGAAATATGTTTAATCACAGGATTATTACAATGATGACTATTGTAACACCGCAACACTGGAAAAAGCATGCCTTACTAAAAAAAGTTTTTTGGTTTTAAATCTACGCATACTGACCACCCCTCAGCCCTGCCGTTCTTGCTGTGGCAGAGTCCTCATAAGAAATTCTGAGTCTACTGATGTTTTATTAAATTCTAAATAAAATATTTTAGGAAAGGTGGGCTGATATTGTTAAGGAAATCCGAAAATGAAGTTTACTGCAGTTCTCAACACTGAAATATAAAACATAAAAAAGCAGACAACATAAAATCATGGAAATGGTGCAGGTGGCTTACAGTTTTCACAGAGTGGACAGCCCCTATGGCAACACACCGTTCCCCCTCCAGGATACAGAGCTGTGCAGAAAAGGATGCTGGGATACTGGAAGTGAGACGCACACGGAAGTGCCAGGCAGCTGGGAGAATCACTGCCTGCCATTCCAGGTGACCTGGGGAGAACGGAGCGAGAGGGAGATAAGTCAAGAGAGAGAGAGAGAGAGCATTGCACTGAGCAGGCATTGAGGTAGACAAAAGAATGTAACATCAAGGTGCAAGGGCATCCTTAAATGAAACAAATACCATGAATAAATAACAGAAATTCATTTTGGCCATGCGATAAAGAAAGAAATGTATATTCTTTTCTAAAAAAGTATACTGGACCAGAAAAGTCAACACAATGCATCAGACAGGAAAGGGAAAAAAGATTTTGTACATACTGTAATCTCAACTGAGTGAAATAAAAATGATGCCATTTAAAAATAAATAGCCCTTCGTTCTAATTAAATTCTTTAAATTCTTCAAAATTCTTAGTTACAAGAATATTAGATAAGCAGGCCTACGCCTCACAGACCCTGGAGTTCTGTCTGTTCCCTCATGTCTACGGAAGTTATGAATGGAAGGTCAGTGACCCCACATCTCCCAGGGCTATGAACTGAGCATGTGACTCTCAGGGTACCTGCCATATTCCAAAATTTATGTGGCCCTTTACTTTATTGGATTCATCTAGTTCTTTGTTATACTGTACCTAGCCGGAAGGGGCAGCGAACATCATAGGTGCCATTGAGTGAGAACTGCAGACAGGAACAGAAAGTGGTGGAGTGTTAATTAAAAGGATGAGTGTATCTGTGAGAATGGATCTGCAAGACAAATGATGCTGTAGACGTCTAGCCACACTGAAATCTACAGTCTCACCTGCACACACATCTTAGGGTGTTGGTCAACAGTGGAAACATTATACCTCTGAAAGAAAGGAAAAAAATTTCATTACATATAAATATTCCCCCATGTGATACAGTACATGAGAAAGAAACAAATAGTCAGATTAAAACAGTTCATAACTGCGTGTAAATTGGGATGGAAGTGTACATCTTGACTGTGCCAATGGTGAATGTGGCCAGCGGTGCCATGAGGCGGCATGTAGTTGGCAGTAGTGTTTCTCAAGGAAGAGAGGCTTAGCACAAGAGCGAATCTGTAAATCCAATTAGTATCCAGCCATAGATGCAGCAGTTAAAAATCTTCCTAAACATTAACACTCACCCAGTCTTCCACCTGTAATGAGGAGTTGGGGACAGGGAGACAGAGGAGTGGATTTTCCTGGACTTGCCAGCAGAGGGAGGCAGAAGGCATCAAGGAGGCAGACCTGCACACCGGCTTCCAGACCAATGTCTGGTCATACATTTCATGAGAGCTGGAGATCCATACGTCTCTACCACCTGTTGGGGTGAGATAAGTAATAACAACCTTGATATCAGTCTGAACATACCTTCATATTCAGACAGAAAGTGCTTTGACATAAACTCACCAGCCAGTGGCTTGTTCTCAAAGGGGCAATGCTTTGTTCGTACTGCATCAGTTTCAGTGGGATACACCTGCAAACATGGCCATGCACACACACATGCACACACACACAGACACATGCAAACCCACCCACACATGCACACAGGAACACATTTGTATGGACACACAATAGCAAAAAAAACCATAAATAAAATGCAGTAACAGAAAAAAGACAAAATGCAATACAGTGAAATCCTTTGCTCCTAACAAAATAAAGTTGCAGTGTTCTACAAAACAAAATGTATATATTAACAAGTGTGATATATGAACAAGTCAAATAACAGTGGGTATAAACTAAAGAAATGAGGGGATGGAATGGAACACTGTACATTTACAAACACCTTCTTATACCAGTAAATCGTGTATTTTAAAAGGTGTTGTTTGGAGAGAAACCAGAAAACTGTCCAGAATTCAGTGTCCTTACCTCCACACAGAGACAGGGCAGCAGGTAGGGGAAACTGAGATTGGCAGTCAGAGAATATGAAGTATCAATCTGAAATACATCCCAGCACAAACTTCAATCTCAAACTTTACTGCATCTATGTAATAATGAATACAATCAGAAAATCTGAAGATTCTGTAGTGTATATTATAATATTCAGTAGTACTCAGGGTTAGAAGAGACAGAATGTACAAATATGCAGGAATGGCTATTGTTGTAGATTTGCATATTTCTCGGAAAATACAATAAAGGCAAAATGGGATTCAGCTGATGTTTGAGCTTCAGCTTGTCTGCAGCGAAGGGAAGGTGCATTGAGATGTGTTACGGCAGATGAGGAAATGATAAGAAGGTAACACATGAGAGATAATGCACCAATGGAGTAAGACAAAAGTAAACGGAAACCCAAAGTGGTCAAAAATGATGTTTGTTTGGGCTGATGTGGTATTTTGTTACATGTATGTCTCTGTTATCAAGCAATGATTAATGGTATCTGACACAAATCTATTCTGCATATGAAACAAGGTTATTCTCTGAACACATAACGATATCTAAAAAAATCGAACCTTATCTCCTCCTACAGTTAGGAAACTGGATTTATGAAACTTTACATAATTACTCTGCGAAACGCAGAGTGCTGTGCAAATTTTTTGATGGCATGTTTATTTTTCACAGTAAGTTTGACTCACTTAGCAAATATTGGCATACATAAGTGAAAACCAAAGCATCTAAAGAGCCACTGACATTCTAACAGCCTGTCAACTTTGTATCCCTTCCTTAGCTAGGTAGATCACTGTACCTGCGGTGTCCTGTTAAAGTAAGGTCATTTGTTAGGGAAGGCTTATACTTAAGGAAAATGTATAGTAGGATGTATTTTGTCATGAAAGACAATTGTATCTGCTGGTAAATCCCTGTACCTGCCGGTAAAAATCCCTTTGTTTATAAACCATACATTATGCCATTGCAGGTTTTATTACGTGTTAGCTGGATACTGTAGCTACAATTATTTACTTCAAGACTAGCCAATCAGGCAGGCTACATTATACACTGCAGCCTTGGTGAAAATGCAGCATGAAACAGAATTAATTCTGGAGAAAATCTTTAGCATGGCTGGGCAAAAAAGAAAAATTCAGGGGCGTGGCAATTATGTGGCGAAATACATGCGGGTGTCAAAATCAACAACAGTCGTGAACAGTTCACCAGAATAAAGAGACTTCTTCTTGACCCGGTTAATGCAGGCAATGAACCATAGAAGACTGAGGTTCAAATTATGCATAAGATTGTGAGATTTAACACTAGGGTGGATGTCACTTGTACACCAGAGAAGACATATTGTGACGGCACAGGCATGCCAGCTGTGTGAAATATGAAAAGGCTGTGGTTAGGCCCTGGTTAGTAGTGCAAGAAGTATCAGGTGATGCAAGCGTGTTGTCACAATGATGGGAGAGGAGCAATGGAGCAATGCATTTAAAGAGAAACCTTCCCTTAGCTTTACTAGGAAAATCAGCAATTGTTAACTTGATACACACTAATAGTTGTAATACTTTAATTCTTTGGTCCCCAGACTCTAAAGGTAGCTATTCAAAGCTATGCAACGGTCTTGGGGATTTCCAACAGCTATGTGCTTTTAGGCTTAAACCAGGAGCAGTAAAATGCAGTGAAAGAACATTAACTTACTAGGTGAAACACAGGAGGCTCGAGCTCTGTGCATTCAGAAGGTTGTTTGTAGCACAGTCTCGTTTTTATGCTGGGCCCTGGTGGTATGGAGACATTGATGAATCGAGATGGCCCATCCACAGATACGCTGAATCTCCGCATTCTTTTGAAACCTTTAAAAACATTGACGTGTAGAGAAAATAATGTCATTCCCTGGTTCATCACTTGCTCTCATTACCTTTAATACAGTCCCTAATTTTGTTTGCTACAAACTTTATTGGAGCATTCTATGGAAAAGTTTACGTTCAAATTGGGACAATTATAAAGTTTCATTTTTGTATTTTTGTTTCATACAGTATTAGGGGGAAAAAGGTGTCAGGTGCACTCTGCATAAATAAGCAAAAAAATGGTCTAGCAAAATTGTATGTTTTATTATATAACACATTGTGCTAAAAAGAAAAAATGGCACGTGAAAAATGCTAGACAAGACAACATTTCAGCTCACGCTGTCTTCAGTGCTCAAAAACCTGTGAGGCTGTCCCAAAGTGCACACTTGAGCCCAGCCCCAAAACGAGTCCTCTGGACTCACAGACTTTAATGGTGTATTTCTAGGGACCAATGAGTCCACAAGTGGACAAGGGCTTGAGGGGTGAACTATGATGTAAGAAAATCCTTCCAAAGCCAAAAATAAGTCTCCAGAGGAATGATTAGCAAATTGAAAATGTTGAGAAACAGACAATTTATCATCACACCTACAAATAGTACTCATATGTTCAGGTTTTCTAGGGCGTACGCTTCTCTCAATGTATAATAAGGGGCAAGGATACGTAATAATATGAATAACATGAGTAGATATGCATGTTATTTATTGTTTGATCATATACATCTTGGACATTTGAGAATGAGTAAAATAATTGCACTTAATCTACTGGAAATACAAAATACAGAATCAACATGGGAAGTTACCTTGAGCATTGGATACAGCTGTGGAGGCAGTAGGAACAAACATATCTGCACGAACCAGTGTCAGACTGTGGCCTTACATTACAGGCATTTAGCAGATGCTCTTATCCAGAGTGACTTACACAATGTTTTTTTACATAGCATTTCATGTTGATAACAAATCATGCATTTCATTTTGATAACAAATCATATTGACTGATGATGACTTTTTATAATATGCCAATGATTTAAAATAACTTTTTTGATGTCATAACTCAAAGGAGCTATAGTATAAAATATTGTCATCTTTGTTCCATCATATTGAAAATTTACATCAGTATTTCCCTGTTAAGATCATACTTGTGCCTGTATGGTTACATATAATTACCTTCCAGGCCTTCCACCTCATACCAGCGTTGGAATGGTCGCTTTGTGGAGTTTTTGTAGTATGTTGTCACAGTCACTAACACTTTCTGTCCTGGGCGGGTCTCAATACAGTCATAGGTGATGTTGCATAGTTGCTAACAGAGAAAAAGAACCAGGTTTAAAAACATTTCAGAGGAGCCTTCTGTTTGTATGTAAACCATCTGCCCTGAATCATATACAGAAACCATCCACTTCTTACACAGCATGATCATGACTAAGATTTAGGTTTTAGTAAACTTGTCATTGATTGGTTGTTTAGGGTTGCATGCGCAGTGAGACAGTGCATTGATTAGATAGCTGGTGGGTTGTGGCGGTCTGATTTTGAATTCCTGTCCCTCTTGGGCTTCTTGTTGTCCAGTCATGAGGCAGTTAAAATGCAAACACACATCATGCAAATCCATTTCAATCCCATTATTCACTTCTATTTAAATATCTCTTCAACAGCCTCTGTACTAAGAACAAAATAAACAGAGGGTCCACTTCTACTACAACAAGCAGGGTTATCTTGCTCCCCGGCAAACCCAGGTTACCCAGGTTACTTCAAAAAAGCACTAAGAACCGAAGGAATAAGGAGAGCAGGAGCACACAGAGCCTTTGAGATTTTAAAAACACTTAACAAATGGGACAAGACAAGACTGACATTTTCATCTCTACTTCATAGTCCTTCCTTACCCTCAGCCTCTTCTTTGCAGAACATTTCCATGACTACAGGCATAAGAAGGAGGGAGAAACTGGGTGAATGTCAGGGTGTACACTCTGGATATGAGCGTACTAACTTAAAATGCATATCATAGAAAATGCCATAAAAGCGTTATGGACAAATACCTTTTGTTTAAATGTGCTTTCGGCGAGGTCAAAGCATTCAATGTTTACTTTTTTCACTGGAAAAGATGGGGAAAGAAAGGCAGGAGACATAAATTATATCAGTAATGTTAGGTTCTATCTTCCCCCATATGTGAGCAACCAATTTACTGGTTTACCACTACTGAATTCACAGATGATCTGATATGACTGCTACCTTTGGCAGGCACTTGAACCTGGGTGCGAACAAATGTGCTGCAGGGCAAGCCTGGGGTGCAGTTCCACACCGTGGACAGCTCCAGCCGACGGTCCCAATGACCAGGGCCACTGGAACCTGAGGGATTTCAGTATGGGTATGCTAAACACAGTGAGCCTTACAAAACTGCGCACTGTAATAACAGAAAGTACTGGAAAATTCAACAAATAACGTAAAACAGCGAAGTGCATTATCTGTTAGGTATGTGGCCAAGTAAACTGAGGAAATGAGGGGGGAGGGAGGGAAGGAGGGAGGGAGGGAGGGAGAGAGAGAGAGAGACAGAGAGAGAGAGAGAGACACTAAAGAACAACCAAATAAAACAAAATTATCAATACATGCTATATCAAACCAAAAACAACATCAAAAAGAAAAAAATTATAAATCTTTGTCACAAATCAACAGTATGCAAAGTATTTGTAGTATGTACACTCAAACCTCAGGAGCATTGAGATAACTCCCCACAGCATTCTCACTGAATTTATAAGCCCCCTATTTCAAATTTTGTTCCTCCTTGTCAGCCATATGCTGAGATAGATCATTATAGTGCACTCACCTGGTTGAGCAGTCTAGAAAGAAATACAAGAAAGAGACAGAAAAAAGTAAATGTAATACCTCTGTTAACTTCAAGGGATCCTTAATCTTTAATGTCCCAGATATGTACAACTACAACTTGCTGAATGGTTGAGAGATGAGCCATAAAAGTAGACAACATTTGCAATTCATACTTTGTTATATACTGTAGTTCTGACCGATAGTGACACCGGGTGAAGTGATTTTGAGCTGAGTGTGTTTCTGGGCATGTGTGTTAGTCACTGAAGTGATGATTGTGTTGCAGAGACCTTTGATCAGTTTTGTGTGAGAGCAGGGGGATGGTGGGCAGAGCAGGGGAAATTCTGAAGGACTGTTACTCCTCAAAAACAAGAAAATGGAAAGTACATCATGCATGAAACACACCCACATTTACCATCAAACCCAACCAATTAATTACTTTTATTCCAGTGTTCTTCAGCCGGAAGCTATATCATGGATGCTACAACAAGCACTACACAATGTGTTAACTACATTCATCCTTTGCAGTTCCACATCACCTTAGTAGTAGCAGTAGTTACCTTAATTTGTCACCTTAATTTGGGGAATTCTAATTAGTTTAATATTTTGCTGGGCTAGTTCTTCAACTATGATTGCGCAGTTTACTGTGCTCTGTTAATGAGTAATACTGCAAAAAATAACCAATTGATAATTTCAGTCTAGACCATTGTAAAAAAAAAAAAACACATAGTATTGTAAGTAGTGTGAGTAGTGTAAGTAACCAACAATACTAAATCTTTGAAAGCCGGTACAATAAGGCTTACAAAGATTAAAATCAAGCATTTATTCATTAATTTTTGGAAATATTGGTTACAAATTGTAGGTCCACATTTTGTACTGAATATACATTTTCCAGGCACATACTCACCAGCCACTTTATTAGGTACACCTATCTAGTACCAGGAAGGACCTTATTTTGCCTCCAGAACTGAATTATTTGTAGAATGGATTCAAAAGGGTGCTGAAAACATTCCTCAGGGATTTTGGTCCACGCCTTGATAGCGTCATGCAGTTCCTGCTGATTTTTCAGCCGTGCATTCATGCTGAGAACCTCCCGTTCCACCTCATCCCAAAGGTGGGTCTACTGGATTGAGATCTGGAGCTGGGGACTGTGCAGGCCACTGTTTGGAGGAGCAAGCTATTTGCTCTAACTAGCAGGTGTACCTAATAAATTGGCCAGTGAATGTATGCTTCAGAAGTAATGTGTAACCCATTGTTCAACATACTGAATAGGTAGATAAAACTTTCAGTATAGCACTAAAATGGTAAATGTACTACTCCTACTACTACTACTAATAATAATAATAATAGCTTTTATTTGCCAGATGTTATGACAAGCCTAATTTATTGGTGACATGACACACTTAAAACATGTGTTAAAACAAGTTAGGTAATGTTGTGGTTGGCAAAAACAACCTAGAAAGTGTCTTTGGAGCGTTTTACTAGACGAAATTTAATGAATGGGTCGAATACTATAGCAAAATTAATTTAATATTTGTTGGTGATATTTGGACCTGAACAGATTACTGACTGCTACTACTCCTACTACTACTAATAATAATAATCATTTAACGGAAAATTTCTTTATTACAGAAATAATACAAATCTTACCTCATTCACGTTCACATCAGCGTAGGGGATCCCTTCAACGGCAACGGCGAAGGTCAGCATAAACATTGCGAGCGCCGCGTATGTGAAACCTAAATCAGACATCATGTCCACTTCACTGCATGCGCCAGGTACGCCAGCTGTAATAAAAGGCTAGTGAGCCGCATGTACAATATTTAGAAATATCCCATCATAATTACAAGTCCAACTTTCCTATAGCCTACATATAGAAGACTAGATATTTCAATCCAGCTAGTAGGAATAACGATTCATTCCTGTGCATTCAATAAAGTAATATCGTCCAATGTTCGAGTGGTCGCAGCAAGTATCAACAAGAGTGAAAGAAGATGCTGTTCCGCGCTATGAATTTGAGCATAGTACTAGGAAGGGCAGGACACAACACGCACTTTAGTAGCTAACTCCATCCGTTTTCCGGGCAAATACACGTGTTCTCCTTGTGCGTTTTAGCGGCATAGAAACTTTAGGTCACTTCTATGAAGACAACATACATTGCATAGAGAAATACGCTGAATACTGTATGTCAGTTTTATTTTCCATAATAATCATCTATAGCTACCAATTATTCCAGCTTCCAGTTGGACTAACGCACTGTAATCGGTATAAATACTCTTGTGAGGACGACCGTTTTTACTCTAAAACGCAATTACAACCGTGAACACCACATATCTCCAGACCGGTGCTGGCTGTTCGAATTGCCTTCTTGTAGACGCAACGAACCCCCGGGGAGTTACATTTGATAGGTGTTTTCGTCCCACAAACGTCTGCTGTACCACATGCCAGTGTGAGCGGTTTTAGTCTCGATCATGGTTCTGTGGTGTCGAAAAGTAAACCTGACACTGGACAGGCCAAAGTTCTTTTGGGATGCAAATGTTCTGCGCACACCGACGACATTGGAAATTGATTTTCTTTTTTTTTCAAGCCTAAAATATGGGAATATGCTGTGAGCTCCCCATGTGATAGATTTCACAATTTAGTCTTAGGTTTGTATAATGGTAAACGAGCAAATAATAAAATACACGTTTAGAGTACAGCTATGCTATTAATATGTTCGTTTCATTACATCACCCATAGTACACGGTGCTGTACCAGGAACATGTCAACACACGTTTTTCTGTCTGTTATATACACGTGGTCAAAACGGAGCATCGACGTGCTTCCTGTATAAGGTAGGTATACTTGCTCAAAAAAAAAAAAAAAAACTCAAATGTTTTTTTTTTCCCCCATATGTATGCGAACATAAGATGTGGTTATTGTAGCACAAGCTTACCGAGCTATGGCTTCTTTTCACAATCAGGCAATTATGGTCCCTTTTAATAACAATATATTCAAAATGATAAATATCTATATATCGATTTCTATATTGTGCCCATATTTATTTTCCGGGGAGCAGTGGTCTGTGAGGTAGTATATGGCGTAGGAAATGGTTCCAACTGAAAACCAATGAAACCACGGTTTGAAAAATAATCACATAAAATACACACGAACAACCTCTGGAGGCATATCGTCACTGTACAAGCTGCTTTGTAGTTATTTATAGTGTATTTTCTTACTTTAGATCATGAACCCCTAAATGCCCCTACACCAGCATTTTGGAAGCTGGAAAAATGTCAGAAACTTCTGAAAATATTGAAAATATCCTCAACACAACACAAAACACAAAAACTGTCCGAGCCAATCACAAATATACACTAAAACTGAAACAATATACTTTTTTTTTTTAAACCACAAGGTGATACCGTTAAGCTCTTCTCTGGAAATCCCTGTGTTGGCAAATCCCAGATGTGCCTCAAATTATCCTCAAGGACAATGCAATGTAGATGGTGCTTGTCTCTCTAAACGGTCTGTACACATGTGCATGTAAAAACCTGCAGAACCAGTATAAGTTATCTTATATCTTATCAGTATATCTTTTGCTTGAATACCACACCCTGTGACAAACACAATATGTTTCAAGATAGCATAAAACAGTGAATAGGATTTCAATTTCCCCTAAAACACTTGCTTCACCTAAACCACCTCCCAGCCATGCTTGTCCTGGAGGGGATTACTGAAACTACAGTACAATCTGTCATTTTAAGACAGCTCACCTTGGGGCTACACACCAGGACAATGAATCACCCAAAATATAAAGGCCATAGCAATGAGGCAAATATTTAGTTGACTGGCTGCATTTTCTAAAATGTGTTTGGCATTTAAACTGATAAATGTAATAACTCCTACTGCATGTTAATATAGTAGACTAAAGAGTATTTTTCCCCCACAGCTGGTTTTCTGAACAAGAGGGGCACAATTTAAATTGAATACAATGGTTAGAACCAATATACTATACACCTGTAGATATGAAGACATGCCAACGATGTGGATGTGCAAGCAGATCACATGTCCTCACTCATTCATAAAATGCCACCACTTTGACAAATTTAGAAATATGAAATGTCAATTATAGTTAACAATGAAGTTTGAAAAACAGGAGGGGAAAATCAGAATATTGCATTGCAATAGAAGAGCATTAATTGTGAAAAGAGAACATTATTGGCAAAATTAAGCTATAGCCAAGCAGCTACACCAAGGTCTACTCTCCCCATACTCTAGCTGCATTGAGCTGGGCTGTCCTCACCATCAACTATCCACAGAACCGGCATGAGACTTTGCATGAGCAAATAGACCTTCTGACTTCGTAAAAGTGACAAACTTCAATCCTATATTACCTACACCTTTAGACAACAAAGGAGAAAATGGTTCGTTTTGCAACGGCAGCACCATTAAAAAATTTTTTTTAAAACCCACAAGAACTGAGATGGTAGATATGCCCACAAAAACAAGCTGTGCCGTTGTAAGCCCAGTGTGAGACGATCACAAGAATGTGTAGAAACACCACACCACACTTTCCCACCGTCCAGTTACACAACACAACACAAATACCACATTGATCATACACTACGCATGTGTACAAAACTCAATTCTTTTATTAAAGTCCTATCTTTTTTAACTTTGTATTTATATATAAAAGTTCTAATACCATTGGCCTGAAACTATGACAGATGACAATAAAACCCCTCTGGCTGACCATTGCTTTTCAAGTCCTTTCAAAGACTGGGCAGCCTTGCATTCCTATACCGACGTTAAATGATTTAACATTATTCATCAAAAACCACTGGTTCATCCGAGAAAAATATTAACAAAATAACAAAACTGAAAACAAAAAAACAAAACATCCCCACAGTGCAAGTTTTTTTAGGGGCTCCGAAATCCACCGACACAGAAATCACAGAGACAAATAAATAAGAGAAGACATTTGTGATCACAAAACATTAGAATTCAGATTGAGAGCTGTGTTCCTTTGTAGTACAGTCACGTAGTTGTTCACTCCATTATGAAGAGGGTTGTGCAGACAGGAGTTGGAGTAACGACTTGTATGCTGTGACCACTGGTACAGCATACCTCAGGAACAAGGCTGTGCGTGTGCTTCTGTGTGTTATATGAGTATTTGTGTTCGGGGGTGTGTGTGTGTGTGTGTGTGTGTTAGTCCCACCAGCGCTACTCATCTGTGTTTGCCAATCCAGGCACCATAGCGCCAATATTTCAGCTGAAGGAACAACCACAGACAGACAAACAGACAGACAGACAGACACACATGCACGCCCACAGGTGCATGTCAACCTGCATTGCAAGCAAGTTTTGAAATCATGATTTTAGGATCATTTTTGTATAGCATTATGATTACTTTCTCATCCTTCCAAGCCTTAAATACATATTTACACAGATCAGCTAAATGTGTAAACAAGCGCAAAGTACTTCTCTTTCTGTGATTCTGTGGAGCGCACACACTCATTTGCTCGCCCTCTACTTGCAACCGCCCGTTTTGGCCCCGTTTCCCCAGGAGGACAGCTTTGCACTACAGATTACGCTGAAGCCGAAGGGCCGGAAGGCTCAGAGCACGACAGGCGACAGACTGGCCGTTCCTCCCGTGCCAGGCCAGCTGTGCCGCGTGCGGGAGAGTGTGCGTGCGTGTGTCAGTGTGTGCGCGTGCGTGGACAGCAGGCGTGCGCGCTCAGTCCGTGTCGCTGCTGTCGCTGCTCTGCTCCCCCTGCACCTTGCTGCGGTGCTGCATGGCCCGGTGGTAGGCCACCTGCACCGACTTGCGGATGTTGGACTTCCGGCCCTCCAGCATCTTCTCCTTGTCCAGCTCCGGCTCCACCCCCAGCGGGACCAGCTTGGATCGGGGCAGCCACTGCCTGCACACAAGCACGCACACAAGAGGCCTCAGGTAAAACACCACAGAGCAGTCACACTTACTGCACGCACACAAGAAGCCTCAGATAAAACACCACAGAGAAGTACACTCATGCACCACACAAGAAGCCTCAGATAAAACACCACAGAGAAGACACACTCATTGCACGCACACAAGAAGCCTCAGATAAAACACCACAGAGAAGTCACACTCATTGCACGCACACAAGAAGCCTCAGATAAAACACCACAGAGAAGACACACTCACTGCACGCACACAAGAAGCCTCAGATAAAACACCACAGAGAAGTCACACTCATTGCACGCACACAAGAAGCCTCAGATAAAACACCACAGAGAAGACACACTCACTGCACACACACAAGAAGCCTCAGATAAAACACCACACAAGAGTCCAGCTCTCTGTGTAGGAACAAAAACTAAATTTGGCAGAAGAAAATGGGTTCAAAGATTACGTGACATTCATAAAAGTCCTTTTTGCCAAATTCATATAAAATGCTTGATTGGAGCATCTAAATTCAAGATAAAAATTATTAAATCCCAAAGCATCGTGACAAATATGATCAAAAGCACAGGTTGGCAGATAAGGACAAGCGAAAACAAAATAAATAAATAAATAAATATCACTAGAACTACTGACCAACATATCCTGACTCTTCTCAATTACATTATTATTATTATTATTATTATTAGATTATTAAGTGAACAGGCTTGTCACGTGCAACATGCAGAAGGAGATCACACAGCACAATACCAATGGCAAATAAAGTACTAGCTGTTGAAAACAGTACAACTGCTGTCGTGATGATGATGGTGCATTTGTATTATCCCCAAAGGGAAATTCTTAACCTGCCATATGGCTGCCAGTTCACAAAGCCATACAGGCCGCAATACAAGACACAATTCTCGTAAATGTTGCAACACCCCCTCATATACATAGAGACAAAATAATCACGTCCTGCTCATAAGTGCTAGACTGACAGCTACAAAGGATTTCTGAGCACACTTTGATCGGAGCTGTGGCGCTCTGTACCGCCTACCTGAAGGCAGCATGTCTGCTATGTAGGGTGTGTGTGACCTCGTCTCCTAGCAACACAGCTGTGACATCCCCTCCAAGCTACACAGGTCTCAGATGTAGATGTCATGGAATTAAGATATACCTCAGCAATATTGTTGGCCTTGTTGACGATTTAACTTATTTTTTTGTTACCCACTGATAAACCCTGAACCGTGTGACACTTTCTACAGATGAGCGGAAAAATAGGATTATAGAATTGAAAACCACAGCTCCGTACTTTTACTGTCCTAAACCCAAACTGTGAGCAGTCCGTTGACTATTATTGAAATACACATGCAGCTACATTGCATAAAGGATCTTTTTGATTTTTCTGGCCATTTAAGTGAAAGGTTAATGTTCAGACACCCAACTGCATGGTTGTCAAGGAAATCCAGTTTATAAATGAAAAAAGATAATTATTTCTTTCCTTCAGCCACGAGGAAATGTCAAGACTGAGGTGACAAGATCTTGGAGGCAAGAACTTCATGTTCAGTTTTAATGAATCAAACGTTTTTCCATCTATGAACATGTCAAGGGTCCATGGATCCAGCTGAAAAACTTGTATTGTACACTGCGCAGAAATGGCACATTTCCAGATTAACGCAAAGAGAAGGATCAAGGGAAATAAGGAAATTTAATTTTTGCAATGCAAGTCATTTCATTCAGCACTGATTTAGCAGAATAAGTTCTGAATAAATTCTTCTGTATTTGAGAGATGTGGCTGGAATGAATGGTACTTCATGAAGTTCCTGAAAACGGAACTAATGGAAAAGTTAAAAGTTTGCTGAATGTTTCACACACAGCATCTAGACAATGCGACAAAACTAAGTTTTTCAGTGAAGCAGGAAATGCAGCTACATCACTCAAACCGAATGCACTCCCTTCAGATTTCACCTTAGCTGTACTGCAAAAACTCTGTTTTAGAACTGGAGTTGGGCTTTAAAAACATAAATCAAAGTTAAGTTTTTCTATTTGAATGTCAAGAAAATGAATATTTCAAAGATTTTATGGTTTATTCCTCCAAAACATAAAAAAATTAAAATAGATAGTATCATACTCAATTACTGCAAAGTAATTCCTGTCCATTTAGTCTTCTAGAACCTTTCATTACAATCATTACAATTCTGTAATTCCAGTTGTTTCGTGACTTTTTCAATGTATTATAAATATTTCGTTTTAATAATTGGCCCTTTGAACAACTGTTTTTACTGGTTTTACAAAATGTACCACCCAACTTCTCTACAATACAGAAAATGCACACATCCTCTTCAAACAGTGGGGGGTAAAGTGTGTCTGCGCCACAGTTTTTGCTACATCGATGAAAGACGAGACATTTTCCACTTTACACGTTCTCTACTTGTCTGCGGCCTGTCAGCCATGACCCACTTCTGTTTCTCTGCAATGTCAACTACCTTGTGACCTCGTTTTATATGCATACGTGCTGCCAACAGCCATCTGAATAACACACTATTTCATTTTTAACTTCAGTTGCCATAAGCTGCGTATCCTTCAGCATAACAGTAATTAAGATCCAAAATTTTGTTTTGTCAGGACTTCCAACCCCACCTCACACTACAGTGCAAGTAGCCAGTATGTTCATGGAGCACATGCATTCAGTACATTGAATAAAATTTGTCTTACAGAGACAAAACATTTTTTTAAACCAACTGGCACTTTAATAAAGCTCACTTTTTTTCAGTTGAAAAACATATTAAATACATTAACTACAGATGTTCTGGACAGACATTTGGAAAACATACCCTGCAGTGCGTAATTGGACAGTGACACCTTTAAAAAAAAAAAAAAAATTGGCTCTATACTCCAGCACATTTGAAATGAAATGGTGAATATTAGGTTGAAGTGCAGACAGTGAACTTAAAGGGTATTCACATCCATATCTAGTGATCAATGTAGAAATTACTTTTATACATAGACCCCCTAATTTTAAGGGACCAAAAGTAATGGGACAAAATAACACAATTAGGAATGAAGTCGTCACATTTAGTATGTTTGAAAATCCATTCGATGACTGTCTGAAAGCTGCAACCCATGGACATCACCAGATGCTAGATAGTATCCCTGTTGATGCTCTGCTAGGCCTGTACTGCAGCAGTCTTCAATTACTGTTTTTCGTTTGGTGGGGGGGGGCAGAGATTTTTGCCTTTAGTCTTGTCTTCAGCAAGCTAAACGCCTGTTCAGTTCAATTCGGGTTGGATGATTGGCTTGGCCATCAAGAACATTCCACTTTTTGTCCCCTGAAAGAATCCTTGGTTGCTTTGGTTGCTTTAGTAGTATGTTTGGGGTCACTGTCCTGCCGCAATTGATGCACCGTCCAATGAGTTTTGAGGAATTTGGTTGTATCTGAGCAGATAAGATGCTTTGGTACACTTTAGAATTAAACCTGCAGCAGCAGTCACATCATAGGAAGACTAGTGAGCCAGTTCCAGTGGCAGACATTCATGCCTGGATCATTAGGGATGAGGGACTGTGAGCAGTTTCTTTCTCCACACTTTTCTCTTTCCATCACTTTGGTACAGGTTAATACCAGTCTCATTTTTCCATAAGACTGTGTTCCAGAACACAGTCTTATGCTACAGCTTTTCAAAATACTTTTTAGCAAACTATAACCTTCTCGGTCTGAGGCTTATCAGTGATTTGCATCTTGTGGTTAACCCTCCGAAATTATGCAGGTGGAGTCTTTTTATTTTAACCTTTGACAATTCTATGCCAACATCCTGGAGTGTTCTTGATCTGTTCAACAGTTGAAAAGGGGTTTTTCTTCACAACTGACTGCATTCTTTGGTCATCCACTACAGTGGTCTTCCGTGGTCGAGCAGGTCATTTGCTATTGCTGAGCTTACCAGTGCGTTCTTGCTTCCTTACAGTGTATCAAACTGTTGATTTTTGACACACCCAATGTTTTGGCTGTGTCTCTGATCAATTTATTCAGATGTTCCAGCCTCATGATGGCCTCCTTTACTGGCATTCACACTTATTTGGTCCTCACGTTGAGAAACAGTGACACACTGTTTCTCTAGACCTTTTTTTAAACTTTCGTATGCATGAAATGATGATGAAAAGACACAGCTGGCCAAGAAACAGATGAGCAGCCAATTGTCCAATTACTTTTGCTCCCCTAAAACGGGGGGCCATGTATAAAAAGGGCTGTAATTATTACACTATCAACCGACATGGATGTAAATACCTTCAAATTAAGGTTGACAGTCCGCATTTTAACCTCATTCATTATTTTATGTCAAATCCAATGTGCTGGAGTACAGAGCTAAAACAATGAAAACTGTGTCACAGTCCAAATACGTGTGCACTGCCCTGTATGTGCTTGTAGGTATTTTATACTGTACAAACAGTAGGCAATATAGCCACGGTCAATAGCTATTGATATACAGGCTCACATAAAATAAAAACGAATAACCAATGAAAAAACAAATGCAGCTTTATGCATAGTGCCCAACTATAGCAAGAAAAAAAGGTTTTTTCATGCGTTCACCACAAATGTGTTTTGAACATTTACTGCGCACGTCCGCAGTTCTGTTTTTGTTACTGCTTGTGACCTGCCTTTGCTTCCTCTTGCCTCATGCCCTGGTTAACTCAAAGGAAATTCTTTTGAAAGTGGATAAACTAAGCTTTTCACAGAAGTCAGTTATGAAGGCTGATGAGGGATACGAAGTGGGACGATGCCCAGAATGGGGTGGAATTAGTTTAAAGTGACTGAGCCTCTTTTCAGTCCTAAAAACAAAGAACCAGATGTAGGAGGTTTTGGGTACGTAGTAAAGTGACATCCAGTTAGGAAGTCATTTCACATGCACTGCTATGACGCACATGACTTGGCAGAAAAGGCATAATTAAGCACCCGTCATCCTAACTAAACTAGTCTCCTAATCAGGAGGTGACTACAAGTGATTCAAGGATGTCAAATACAAATATATAGGAAAAGTAATAAACAGACCACAAGTGGAGAAGTCATGTAAAATTTGAATGTAAATGTTAAACGGAGAGCTCTGGCAGTCCTGGTGAGGGCTGGAAGGCTGTGAAATTGCCATGAACAGAGCTACACAGGTATGTGAAAGGCAGGTAGGCAGTAAAGAGAAAGATGCGGAGAGAGACTGACCAGGTCCTCTTGTTGTCGAAGAAAAGCACCAAGAAGAGGTGTTCCCTGGCCTCTTGGGTCATTTGCTCCCCCAACTTCAGCACATCAACCGGGGGCACAGGGATGGGCACGCCCCGGTGAAACACCCCCTCACGGGGCATCTTGGGGTCAATGATCTGTGGATGAGGGGGTCAAAAGTGAGAGGATGCAGACAGAGATAGACAAACACAGGCAAAGGAAAAGACACAAGGTGAGAAAGAGAAACACTGTGAGGAAGTTCTGCTGCCCCCTAGTGGTGGCCATGTATGATTTAGAGTGCTTCAGTGCGTGAGAAGGTGAGCGCTACGGGGTGTGCTTGCACATGCGTGTGTATGACAGTATGGATTTTAGGTCTCTCTTACCAGAGCTGGGTATGATGGATAGCCTCGACACTTGGCCCAGACCAGATCTAGTGCATCCAGTGATGCGTAGTCTTCTGGGCTCATCCAGCACCCAGACCTGCCCCGGCCCCGCACCACTGAAACACACACCAGCAACACTTAAGCACACATGAACAGCTCTGCATTCACCCCTTCCCTCTACCACCAGCCCCAGCCATGTCCCCTAACACTAGCAGCTACTACTCAAAAAGTACCGATAAGTGTATCGATAGAGTACCAAACTGATAAGCAGAATTAATTAGAGTAGCAGTATCGATAAAATCTTAACGATACCCATCCCTATGCCAGGGGTACATAAGGTTCATAAGGCTTGTAAAACGTCAGAGCCTGTGGCGATTGCAGTTACTTCTGTGAGAAATCCTGATAAGTGCATAGTACAGCTACGGGTTATGCTGTGCTAACCTGTACCCCATGTCTGTTTGTTTGAAACATCAGTTCTGGTGGAAGGGCTTACTGTGCGACACGCCTCGCCCCCCACCCACAGAGTAGGACTCGTTCTCCGTCCCCGACGTCTCCTCGCTGCTGTCCTCCGGGAAGGTGGAGCGGGAGAAGGACGGCTTGCCCCGGCCCTGCTTGGACGGAGTGGTGCTGGGGGGACAGAGAGGAGGAGAGGGCTCAGACCCCCGGGCAGGGCAGGGCGGTGCGGTGCAGACCCGCGGGGCCGGGCTGGGGCGGCCGTGCTCACCTGGTACGGTCCGAGGCGGCGCTGCTGCTGCTGGTGGTGGAGGACTCCGAGTCGGAGCTGGAGCGCGGCAGGCTGCGCTCGTTGCGGTACACGCGGAAGCTCTCCGTCACCGGCTGGCTGCCCCCGTCAAAGCCGTTACTGGGGAGGCCTGAGGGGCAGGAGAACCGTCAGCGGCTGGGGGAGGAAGAGCCCACGAGCGTGGCTGTGTGTGTGTGTGTGTGTGTGTGTGTGTGTGCGTGTGTGTGTGTGTGTGTGCCGTTCAGTGTGGCTCTCTCACCCAGGAGGAGGTCGTCGTTGTCGCTGTCGCTCTCGGAGCTGGAGCTGGTTCGAGGGCTGCGGGGTCTCTTTCTCTGCCGGGAGGAGAGGAGGGGTAGCTGGGGGGGCCCGATGGGACTGGGGCTCACACCGGGACCTCCCTGGGAAGCGTCCCGGTTCTTGGGGGGCCGGCCAGGCCTCTTGGGGGGTCCAGCTGCTTTGGGGTTCTTCTTGGAGAAGAGTACAGAGGTTCTACGTCCCACCTCCGGAGCAAGGGCAGAGGAGGAAGCACTCAGGTCTGGACGGAGGGGAGGGGACAAAGAGGGAGAGAGAAGGAGAGAGAGATAGAGGGGAAGGTGCGTGTTATACACAAATGCACAAAGTCAAGTGTAGATATATTGCTGCTCGTATGCAGTGCTGAGTGCTTATCGATTCGGGCCAATTACAGACGCACAGGTCTTCCATATGATCAGTCTCACCTTTGCTGCTGATCTCATGGCTGCTGCTCTCTCCCCCCTCGTCGTGGCGTGGGGTGCAGGACGGGTGGTGGTGGGGCGCAGAGGTCCCGCGCTCCCCGCTGCCTCCGGGGTCACGGGTGCCAGGGGCGCTCCCCACTTCGCGCTGGTGCGCCAGCTTGCGCTTGATGACCGTCATCTCCTTGCGCAGGGCCTTGGCGCGCCGGGACCGGCCAATGCTGTGCTTTCCTGCACTGACCTCATCAAAGCGCGCCTGCAGCACGCGCAGCTGCTCCTCCAGCGGGAGGCGCCGGCGATTCTCTGGCAAAAACAGATCTATGAGAAGAAAGAGGAAGCGGGGGAGAGAAGGGAAATGGGGATGGGGGGGAGAGAGAGAGAGCGCAAGTGGGAGGATGAAAGAGGGTGAGGGTGTGACAGAGAGAGAGAAAGGGGAGGAGAGACAGAGAGGGCCATATCAGGTGAGGTAAGTTAGGAGGAAGTCAGCCAGTGTTTAAACACAGGAAGTCCACAACCATCTTAAAGTCAATTGAAAGGAGACAGGTGAAGTAAGAGGGAGGAAAAATGGAAAGAAAAATGGGAGACAATGTTAGGGACAGACTGAAGGAGAGAGATGAGCAGGAAGGTTCTGTTGTTTAGTCTGGCACACAGACACACTCACCATCCTCCGTGGAGGTTGGTGGCCTCTCTCTCTCCCTGTCCCTCTCTCTGTCTCTCTCCCTGTCCCTGTCCCTTTCCCGTTCGCGGGGCGTCTCGGTGCTGGGCTCCCGGGGCAGATGCATGCCCGTGTCATAGTCGAAGCCAATTCTCTCGGCCTGGCGGCGGGCCTGCCGGAGCACAGCGCCCCCTGTCTCCCGAAGGCGTAGTGCAGCTCGGTAGAACACTGTGTCCTTGGCATTGTACTTGAGGCAGTTGTTCACTATAAGGCCAAAGTCGGCTTCAAATGCCTCAAAGCTGAGGTAGCGGTGGGATTCCAGGCAGTTCCACATGGTCTGGAAGTCCATAGGCCGCTCAATGTGGTCCAAGTAGTCTGGGACCTACGTGATGTGAATAACAACATCAGTAACAACGATGATGATGATAATAACAACAACAATAATAACAAAGCCTAATTAATTCATGTTCAATGTTTTATGTAATCTCCCTTCATAACTAAAAGAATAGCTGTTACACTCAAAAAACTTTTTTTGTATTGTCAGGTCAAAAGTCTAAAACATCAATGGGTCACAGAGTGCCCCCTCAGTAGAGCCCCTGTGCAACGTGGCTCTGTACGGTATGACTCATCTTGTCAGTTGCATTATCACAAAGTAAGTACTTCAACACAATGGACCCTCACTGACTTTTTTTCCCTGAACGGGAATTATCTCCCAGTTAGAACAGGTCTGTGACCGACCGCTGTTAGTAATACAAGTAATGCCACATATGAAATGATTATTTCTGAATAAAAGTAAAGAGTATTCTAGAGTTTACTCTTAATCATTAAAAGTTAAGCAGACATCAAATTTTGTACACGACAGCCTACAAACATATAGGCAACTGAAAAAAGCTGAGCAATGACATCAGGATGAGATCACCAGTACCTCGGCCAATGGGACGGGCTCAGTGAAGAAGTGGCTGGTGTCTCTGTCCTGCAGCTGCTCCAGGGTGCTGCGCAGCAGGATGAGGAATGGCGTCAGCTGCATCTCCAGAGCCAGCTGCTGCACCTTGATCTGTGCAGATTAAACAGTTTTACAGTGCAATCCACGAACTCTGCTCTGGGCAGGAAGTACAGTCATTCACAGCATACTACATAGTAGAATTCATCTTGGCCTGCAGACAATGAACAGAACAAACAGTTCTAGCTTGTACTAGAGAGTGAGGGTCAGGTTAGAACGTTCACAGAGCAACTAAGCATGTGACAAATGTAAAGATACCAAAGTTTCAATGCATCTTTTCACCGAGATACTTTGTTGTATACTGTAGGTACCTGGACTCATGGGAACCTTAACAATCAGTTTTTAAGAAAGTAACAGTATTCTTGTGGGCTGCCCAGATTGTGACACCAGGAGATGTTACTACATCTGCATTGGTTCTTTTTGCCAGATGTTTTGCCATACCAATGAAAATGGCTGGTTGTCAATTGTGACTCAAGATACACATTTGGTGTTAATGTGAAGAAAGCTAAAACTGATATCTTTGGTGGTAGCTACTATAGACGTTTCCCTGGCGAAGGACATGCAGTCCTACCGTCTCCCTCTTGAGTTTTTCCCTCTTACGGATCAGCTCCACCAGCAGCCTGGCTCTCTCCAGATCGTGCCGGAGCCTCTGCCAGGCCTTCAGCTGCTCCTTAAGGGCTGCATGCTTCTCCTCGCTGTCCCTCTGTCCACACACACACACACACAGCTATATGTAAACAGTGGCTGTACAGTGTGCGTGTGAACAGTGGCAGCACGAGCAGTCTCCGTGCACATGAAGCCGTTTCGACTCGACACTTACAGTGGGGACTTGCTCTGCATTGCGCTGCGACTGCAGGTGGGTTTGCAAACGGCGTAGCAAAGGGACTCCATTACGGCTCTGCCTCTTCAGGGTCCAGTAGCTGTGCAGCCGCTGCATGAACTGGCTCTTTCTCTGGACTGTTAGGCGACTGGTGATCTTGCTAAGCCTAAAAAGATCAAGCAATGTTCATATCAAATCTGTTGAGGGTGCAAAATGTAAGTTTTGACACTGGAAAGAAGAAAAAGCTGGTCATAACCATAACATGTTGGTGGTGTGTGTGTGTGTGTACCAGTGCTGTACCTGTGTGGGGGTATGCAGGGCACCGACACAACAGGGGCCGCTGCCCTTTTCTCTGCTAAGATCTTGCGGGCCCTCTTCATTTTGAGGCGGGACTTGGCCTTGGCCCGCTTCACCCGCTCTGAGCTCCACCCTTTGGAGTCCTCATCATGGGGCCCCGGCTCGTCCTCTTCCTCTGGCTCCCCCTCGCTGTGGGAGGAGTTCAGGCTGGCTCCGCCCATGCCTCCCATGGGTCGCATGGAGCCGGGCGGAGTGTGGATGTCGCAGTAGGCCGTTTTGCGCACGCTGAAGGAGGTCCCGTTGGCACCAGTCTCCCTCACCGGCTCCATCTTCATGTACAGCCCTGCCTGCTGGGCACAGGTCACATGGAAGGCCGTGTAGCAGTTGGCTTTGTGGCACTGGATGCAGGCCCCGGAGCCGCGCTGCTTGCAGATGTAGCAGGTGAGCTTCCAGCGTGCCGGGGGGATGTGCTCGATACTGTCGATGGGCTCCAGGAACACCGTGTTTGCGAAACAGACCTGCGGAGGGGCAAATGATTAGTGTCCCAATATTCCCCACCAAGAACATCCCCCAGATTTCAAAACTTTTATCCTGTTCCCCAGTCTCCTAATTCTGTAGTCTTCCAGTCCTGATGTGCATTACCTTTACTTGCAGAAATGTCACCAACAATCATGAGCCCCTTTCACGCAGCGAATACCGCATCTGAGCCGCCTCTGATGCGGTAACAGGTTCCCTTTCCCACAGAATTTGTAATGCGGTATTCAAGCCGTCTTTACCTTTCACACACAGTAGAACTCAACTCTCCTGAATGAATTGTTTACGTTCCGTTACCACACTAACACACTTGATGTAGTCCCAAAGCTATAATGTTACTTGTTATTTATTTTCGTTGCAATCTTCTTGTAATTTCCGGCAAAACAATAAAACAAACAAACAAACATGTTACATTTTGAAGTGCAAGTGGTCGCATTTTTTATGTTATTAGTTTTCGCGTTCTCATGCATATACAATGTAACTATCTGCTACGTCTGTGTGCGCTACAAAGCGCTTCTTTGTGGGTCCAGGTATTTCCTCTGTATGCCATTTTTTCGGTTGAGAGATAGGTGCGTGTGAAGGCAGATCTGTAACGTAATTCGAACGCTGCCCAGATAGCAGTCGTCGATGTTGCTTTCAGTTCCCACAGGAGAAATGCGGTAGTCGAGGCGCCTCAAAAACACCAGGAGAGGCATTTCCGATGCGGTATTTTAAAAGCCGTCGCAACGTGTTCACACAGACATAAGTGCAGTATCAAGCCGTCTCGAAAACTCCTTTTTTCTTCTGTGTGAAAGGGGTGATATAGTGCGTGTGTCTGTACCAGCCTTACGGGGAGCTTCGTCTGGAGAAAGAGACTTATAAATTTACAAGGTTTGCGGACTGCTTGCCTTATTACCTTCTAAAATTTTAATCTGCAAAATGATCACACACATGCAAGCTCTTTCCATAACATCATGAAGATTTGTATACACTACTACTGTCTGCATATTTGGCGCGAAACCCCCTCCTGTTGTGCGTTTCTCAGTGTCAGCCGGCCCCTCCTCACCTCTGGAATCCACAGGGCGCACACTACATGGGCCCAGCGAGCGTCGTCCGTCTGCTTGAAGGCTCCGCCCTTGTTGGGGCAGAGGGCGCAGTCGACAGCCCGCGAGGGCGACTGCAGGCAGCGGCGGCACAGCCACTGGCCCTCGGGGATGTAGGGCACGCCGTAGCACTCCTGATGCACCGCCAGGTTGCACATGTCGCAGAAGAGGATGACGTTGCTGTTCTGGCATTCTCCGTCGTTGCAGATGCAGCACACGGCATCCTCGTCGATCAGAGAGCTGGGGTCCGCCTGGGTGGGATGGGAGGACTGCACGTTAGGGCGGACTCTGGCCACCCACAAACCACTTTCTTTCCGGTGTAGCTAATTAACATGCCTTTCACTATAATAGTAAATTCTTATTCGTGGCATCATGAAGTGGATCAAATAAAGTGAAATCATTAAAGGAATTTTCAACACATACGCATTACACAGAGCCAGTCAGACTCTTGAGTACCTACTACCTTGGTAACTTGCACAAATTCTGCTCGCTTCAACCACATACACACAACTAGAATTTGTAACTTGCAAGGTGGACCCCTGTCTTAAGGGTAGGCACACACCTTGTTGTGGCTCTCAAAGTAGGACTCTTTCTCCAGTCTATCCATTAGGTATTCAAAGACGTTCTGGGGGATGGGGGCCACTCCATCGCTACGCCGCTTGTCGTTCATGATGTCCAGCCAGATGTAGTCTTCCTCATCAATGTCGTACTCAACCTCTTCATCCAGCTCTTCCACCGATTTGTCAATGTACCTGACAGGAGGAGGTTGGGTTTTCCAGGTGTTAAAGGGAATGAAAAAGGCAGCAGAAAAACTACAAAGCAAACACATCAAACCTTTATTCTAGTTGCAGTCCTGCACATGAATTCCTAGAGATATCTTGTGAAGAGGTACTTATGACACAGGGACTGCTCAAAAGCAAGGAAATCGAGTAGGCCAAAATCTTACTTTTAAACCTATCATTTCTCTCCATCTGATGCCATTTATTCTGTTTGAGTAACAGTCAATATCAGTATTTGACTTGGCTTCTTAATTTCATATGCTGTGGTAGTCAATCATTTCTCTTCACGTCTCAAAACCGAGCAGCACAAAATACACCAAACGTTTGCTCTGTGCCCCAAACGCATGCCAAAGTTAAGGTCAGTTAGCATGTGTAAATTATGCAGCTTATAATCTTTTAAATGTCAAGTTTTTTTGTTAGCAGAGCTGGCATGATAGTGTAGTATGTGCATGCAGCCACATGATTTACCTGACAAGCCAAGTCACTTTTTCCATTTATATTGAGCAGACATTTCCAGAGTGACTTACGCAGATTACTTGTTTCAACCAAATACATTTAAACAGCCGATATTTTACTGAAACGATACAGGCCAAGCACCTTTCTCAAGGGCACAACAGAAGCACACCGACAGGAAATAAAACCTACAACCTTTGATGTGCAATTCCAACTATTATACTTCACTACAGTGAAATTTTACTATAATTGAAAAAGAATTATCTGCCAGTGGGTACAGGTTATTCAGGTAAAACACACACTTGTCGATCAAGGGGTGGAAAAAAAGGTTGAAAAGCGACGACTGTTTAGCATTAAATTTTAGTATCCTTGGTTTCCAGATCATGGGCCATCATTGTGGTCAGGAAATTATGAGTAGCGCTTTGAGCCATTTCCTTGCTAGTGTACATAAAATTCTGACATTTTACATATTTAAAATTTTCTCAACATAAAAATATATTAGTTCAATTTTATGTTTTGATCAGCCTAATTTGTTTAATTTTACTATATTTAAGCATACCATTTTAGCTAAACAAGTCATTACAGTTTCTCCTTTGGACTGCCCCTATTCACAACCATAAAAGAGATTATTCGAATATAAAACCATTTTGAAGGGCATCACACCACATGGGGGAGGGAAACTGAAATATGGTGAGGTGTATAGAGAGCTGTGTGTAAGGCTCAAGTAATGATATATGTGTACACGTTTATCAATCAACATACTACACTAAAACATGGTCTGAAATGTGCATGGAGAGGACAGAGCTAACCTGTAATAAGAAGAAGGCCGTGGAGGGGCGTCTGGCCTCTCCTGGTCCAGCTCACGGAACACCACCTCAGGCAGCTTGATGGCAGGTCCAGGAGGGGCGCTGTGGGTGTGATGGTGAGCTGATCCACTTTCTTTCTTCTTCTCTTTGCTCTTGTGCTTTCCCGACTTTGGTGTGGTGGTGCCTTTGCCTCCATTGGTAGCAGGGGTGTCCGGTCTGTCCTTGTTACCATTGCCGCCTGCCTCACTACCTCCCCCACTTTCCCCTCCGTTACAGCCTCCACCTCCACCCCCCACCCCCGAGGGAGGGTCCTCCCCACTGCTCTCATCCTCTGACACCACATCCAAGTTTTCAAAGATGCTAATGCGATGGATTTTCCCCTGGATCTCGAGCTCCACCATTCGCTGGGCCTGAGCATAAGTCATGGTTTCCCGGCCAGGGGAGTGAGATCGCTCCGAGCGCTCCGGGCTTCCAGAGGTCATGCCCTTGGCAACGCCCCCTAGGCCCCCACCTTTTCCACCGCCGCCACCTCCATCCCCATCATCTGTTCCTCCCCCCTGAACTCGGGGTGGGCGGCCCTTTCGTTTACGCTGGGGGGTGCCCTGAGCTGGGGGTGGGTTGTCATGGTCGTAGTGGTACAGGTGATATTCAATGCCGCTGTAGCTCTTGTAAACCTTGCGGCAGCTTTCCACGGGGCACTCGTACGGGGGCTTGGTTGCCCGCAGGTTGTGGCAGAAGGTCTTGACATCAAAATCCAGTCCCATTGCACCAACACTGCTGCTGGGACAGAGGCTTCAGCTTACATATGTGAGATACACACAGACAGACAGAAAGCGAGATTATTTGGGGGCTCAAAGATGGCGAAACATCCAGACGTACACTTCTTAAAGTTTGCACAGCATGGCTTTGATGGAAATAAACAAACATTACATAAATATTGACTGATTAAGGATGGACTAAGCCAATGTACTTCCAATCTGAACACCCACACTTTCAAGCACTGCACAGGCTCAATAATGAAATCTAAAAATAAATTTAAAAAACTATTTTGAGGTGCTTTATATAATGTACTCGCTGAGGGCATAGTTTGCGTATACATTTTAATTACGAATAAGGGCTAATTAGACCACGTGCACTGCATATTTAAAACATACTGTCATTATTTAACTTTAATAGCTACCGCCAGTGAGGCAGTGTGACAAGGGCTGACTTCCCCAAAATGACAGGCGACACTGGTTTGATAAAAAAAATGTAGCAAAGCCTAACTTCACTGTTCTATAGGTATTATAACCAACAGGTGGCGCGAGGCTACATGTCTGTCTAGTTCACCATGACAACAATAGTAACGTCTTGTAATTTACAAACAATCACATTCCATTGCTAAAACAAACCGTTCAAAAAAGCAATACTAAAGCGCTTTATTAATAACTTAATGTTTACACAATACTGGACAAATTCAGTATCTAACATATAAGCTAACAATGTAAAAACTAATTAGCCAGGCCTAATTAATTTATGGTCATGCTAAAACTCATTTTGTGGCAAGCTAACATTAGCTAGCAATGAAGCAAGATTGAAAGAATAACATATTAGACGAAGTTACTTTCAAATGAATGCAAAATAAAATATGAACGAAATTCCAAGCAAAAAACATAATAATAACATTTTTTTTTTAACTTACCGGCTTCAACCAGTTTGACAACTGGGGTTTCTCACACACGTGGAATCATTATTTTTCAAAATGACCTTACGGTGGTACCTTCAGAGATGATGTAGTTACTCCAAATCCAATAAGATGAGTTCAGTACGTTTGTCGTTGGTCCAAATTATTCGTTTCCCTTTTCTTCTAAGACAGCTAACTTAGCTAGCTATTAACATATAGTATAATTAAAAATTTGTTGACACAAATATCTTACAAAACATTTGAAAATGACATAGCAGTTGTGCTGTTTCTCCTAGGGGGACTGCTTGTTGATAAAAGCAGTTAACGTTAGACCGCTCGATGGGAGTTCGCTTGCTATAGACTAGTCAATATTCAACAAGAATAACGTTAGCCACCACGGATTATCCGTTTCGTGTTGGCCTCGAATCCACACACAGTCGTTTCCCCCACTTCACATGTCCAAGACTTCTCCACTTGACATCCCATTTATTAACTGCACCGCGGGTCCCTGAAAACAAGAGGGAAAACGACTAGTTAGTTGTAATAATTTTTATTTTATTTTTTTTTAATCGGTTAAATAAACGCAGTGGTTTATAGATACTGTTACCGATCTGGCGCGAGCACCGCAGCTAGATACAGTACCGACAAAAGGGAGGGCAGCTACATTGTTTTCCCTCTGCACTAATGCAGCACTCATCTCGAATTCCTGCTTGCAAGCTAGCTGGCTGACTAGTTAGATATTCACACAGTTACCTGGCGTAGAGCACACATCTTAAAGGTAAACATTTCTGAAAAATAAACCCATTGGAATTGAGGTTGTACATTGAAAACAGAAGTATATTTTAGAGCAATCTGGTTAAGTTGTTGGAGGACCACAAAAATGCTCGCCAAGATCATTTCTGCACCTTAGTAGTACTAGCTAGCTAACTATGATACATAAAATGTTTCATTACGCAACGGGTAGCCCAATACAGGAATGCAGCTTAAGTCAATAGCCAGTAATAAGCTATATGCTCACAAACACGTTTTGGTTTATTTCTACACAGACACAAGGCACACAAATGTATGAATTCAAAAAATACCACTTACTAGTCCTGGTTCATTCTGCTTGCATTGAAAAAAATCTAACACATGATCGCACGGCACAACTATATGCTTTTTAAGCAGGCTAGTGTCCCAAACTAAATTACAACAAATAAAGGAAACCCGGGACGAACTGTAATCCCAAAAATCAGAACGATTTCATTGTGATGAAAATAATACAGGAACTCCACGAACAAAAGGGAAGCCACCACTGCTTTACGCAATGAGCGCGTGCAGCACATTCGACAAACAGAAAAGGCTTATTTACTGCTGTCTCGCGTAAAAAACAAATATTTCAAAGGTGGTATATGATGGCTGTTACTGATTTCATTACAATACACTCTTGATTCTTGTTCAAACAAATCCATATTTGTTCATCCAATGCTCATATTTGCGTTTCTTCTATTATTTAAAAATAGTATCGAATCTGGTATTTAGTTTCACATTGTGAACGGATTCCTGATATAGGCCTATTCATGTGTTTAATTGTCATAAAAAAATAAAAGTGTATGCTATTCGGTAAATTATAACAATTTATACATGTTTGTACCCGCCCTGATATCTGTTGTTTCGCGTTCAGAGCGTTGACATTTTTATTACGTCGAATCTGCTAATGTGGATTTGGGCGATAGTGTGACGGGTGGTTTGCGGAATTGCGCCACAAATTTGAATACGAAGGGAGGTAGATTTTGTGTTCGCTGTGTCCTCTTGTGCAGAGAGGAGACTTTACACCGACTCAATTTAAACTTTGATCCGAACGGTCTGCGTCGTAGAGGAAATAGAGGTAGCAATGATAACAATTGCAAATACTATGTTGCACTTATTGTTAGTAGTTTTGCTTTGTTTCAGCTCACACAATGCTTCAGTGTTTCAACCAAATATCGCTACTGATATAATGAATCATGATTTATTACAGGAACATAATCAGCCAGATCCATTTAGGTTTTATTGAAACTGTTATCGTTCCGTGACAACTAGGAATCTGTCATATTTTCCTACAGTAGCTATTATTTGCTCAGTAAATTGAAATGTTCCTGTTTTCTTCTTCACTCCTGAGCACCTCCTGCTGAACATATGGGCCAATGAGGGGTATGTTTCTCGGAGAGAAAAAAAATTATAAACTTGAGGGTCAGCAATGCTTTCACATGTTTTTCATTTATTACAAATTCACAATAATGTGTTGGTTAAAACTAATGGCTTGTATTGATGCACCACTGGCCTGACATTCAGACTATGCATTCAGTCAGATAAAACAGTTATATCCCCTCACACAATGCCAGAGTATTTGTTTATTAGCTTTGTTTGGATATTTAGGATTTTAATAACTTGGAAATCCATTTAGGTTATACAAATAATGAAAACCCAGGACAAAAGATAATGTTTACATTTGACTCATTTGCATTTATTGTCTCAGAATTCTGTAACACATATAGCCAGAATTAATTGTGGTAGCTGCGCAGCTGTCCAACATTGCATGACTTCCTACAGCGAACCAAGGATTTCAGACAGGGGCTCTGGCACGACCGCACTGAAAGGCACTAGCCAGCAGTCCACTGTTGGTTTCACATGAGTGCGGTAGTCCACCGTTGTGTCTCTGAAACAAAACATAAATACATAAAGGAATCAAACAGGTTCACAGCATAAGCAAGAAAAAAAACTGGCACACATTTACACAAATAAGGGCTGCTTCAGCCGATCTAGTATGGTTTTTGATTTTTCAATTATACAAACAAATTTGGGCAAATATTTAATTTCTGTAGTACATCATTTTCATTTTGTGGCAAGTCATGAATGATGCACCTAACACAGTAAAGTCTTTTAAGAACTGAAAAATGTAACATTTAGCCCAAAACACCATGCCAATAAGATAGATGGCCACATATCAGATGGTATAACAGAAATGTGTTTACTGAGTGTACTGAGTGGGTTCAAATAATCTATTTAACACAAACGTTAATGTTGTGATTGACTCTTTTACTTGTTGAAACGTAAATACTTTTGCTTTTTTCTCCTTTCCTGTACAAAACTAAGTGCATGCCAAAAATACAACATTCATCATATTTACTCCTTCAGAATTACTTCAAATATCTAGTGTAATCTAGTTCTTTCACTTTCTTATATATGAGCTGTGTGATAAAAGAGCACCAAGTTTGTACAATGTTCCTCTGGCAGAAATGTATAAAAATACATGTGTGTGACTAATCACAAGGCACAACGTCCATCCAAAAAAGTAAAACATTTAAAATCACCACAGAAGCTGCTCAACTCGCATATCTCTCACTGCTATATACTGTATGTATATTGATTTTTCGAGTACCATATGCTGCACCTACATTGGTAATAAAAGATTTAACAGCATGACAACAGTAACATGAAATTATGAGGCATAAATTAGAATTAATGAAAAAACAAACATGGCCAGAAAACTTGTAAAGCTCAAAGGATAAACACTACATACTATTAAAATTCTGTAAGATGGGTTTATCACCATGAAAGTTTACATAACTGTACCTTGTTCCCTGTACTTCTTTACCCAGCATTTCCAGTCTCACCAATGGTGATGCCTCCTTAAGGACATATGACACAGGAGACTGGCCTGTAACACAAAATCCCAAAAACACTTATCTAAATGTGACATGATTCTTTTGGCATTCCTTAAAGGGTACTTTCATTGTAAACACATTATCTGATGAAAACACGTTTTCAACATAAAAAAATTCCAAGTTACTCACAATTACAAAGTACTGTCTATAAGTCATTAATTCAAACTGGCAATATCTAGCCCTGCCATTAAAAGCATTGATATCAAAATTACGCCAAGTTACAAGAAAGAATATTGGAAATCTTACTGATACTTACAATCACAAATTAAAGAAGCTGTATTCCAAAGCAATGCTACTCAATGATGTATGTTTTTATAAAAACCTCTCTCCCCCATTGGGTATCTCCTGATCTGGCAACACTATGTGGAATATGTTTCACAATCCCTCCCTCTCCCTAGGGATTCTAAGACATTTCCGTTACAAAACATAAATACCATAAAATATACTGAATAGTTGGATGTGCACAAGAGAGCAAATCAATCTGAGTTGCATTTGAGAGAGCAATGGAAGATGTGTGTACGTGAAAGAATGTGAAGGAGATGAGTATGTTTGTGTCCATTTCAGATTGAGTTCCACTGAACTTGGCAGTGCGCAGACACTAGTTACCCAGTAGTCCTTTGGCTCCGGGGATAGGTGCTTGCCGTCTAACGTCTGGCCACAAAAACCTGTTTCTGCCATTCTTGTGCAGTAGGATGTTAACACTAATATCTCCCACAGAAACATTTAGAACTTCATTCTGCAGGGAAATTGTTACTCTGCAAAGTAGAGAAATTGATTTTATGTTGGAATACTTCTGGCAATAGATGACTCATTTCATCCACACCAGTGAATTATTGTACATTGCTAACACATTGCAATACTTTGTAACATAATACCTAATTTAGTTGTGTGTTAAGCATTGTAATCCTAGCCAATAGGGAAGCTAGTTACAAGCTAGTTTATTAGGTAGTTTAATACTGTTTAAATGCTGCTGACCCCAGAACATCAGGAAATAATAATGTGTCATGTTATGCATACAACTGTGTTTTAGAGAATTAGCTCCCAAAATGTTGTGCTTTTGTTCGATAGCTAGTGCTGGTGGAAGAAGCTGAGACTTGTGTGCATATTACCCCAGTTAATGAAAGAGTACAACAAATTAATGCTGGTTTTATGTGGATGTATATGTGTATAAAACACATGTAATAAATTATTTTCTACAGTGAAATACTTGCATATAAAGACTGCACAAATATGCTCATTAGCCTCTGCACTGGACAAATGCCTGACAATCCATCAAGAAGAAAAAACAGCTCCCAGCTCCATATCTGTGACAATCTGCTATTTAGGTATAAATCTTTTCATTTCATTATATTCTGAGGTTTGTTAATTTAATCTATAGAATCTGCTGAAAGAACAATTATCAGGTTGCTTAAGGATTATTTTTGCTTGCTGTAAATCATTGAATTAATTAGAAAGTAATAGATTTGCACCTACTTGATTGTCAAATGATCTGTGCTTTAAGGGCTGGTATGTGGATTCTTATGTCATAATGAATGAATGTGCCTATTTCTGCTTGACTTGTCTGGACATTCAAGCAAGGCAATAATTCTTTGTGGGTTTAACCAATATACTGTTGGTTTAGATACATTTGTTGAGAAAGTATCTCCCACTTCAGATATAGTACCACTGTGATGCAGGCTAAATGAGGCAGCGCAAACTTGATTCCAAATTAGTTTTAGATTTAAGTAAATTATTGTGCTGAAAATTGAAATACTATGGCCTCAACTGTTGATCCACATTAGTGCCCAAACCACTGCTCCATGTTGCTGTAGTGTTCACCCCTGTCTGTCCAATGTGTATGAATGTAAGGAAGGTAAGAGATACCCATCACAGTGATGACTTGTGGCTGTGTCGGTCCAGAAGATGAAATTTTCTTTCCCTTCTTTGGTCACCATGATCCCTGTAGTGTCTGCTTTGATGTGGCACTCATCTTTGTAGTTCACCCCAATCTTGCGGAAGTGCCCCCTTTTTAACATCTCACCATTGATGGAAATACCTATCAAATGAACAGAGATCTTGGATTTAAGTGGTCACTATTATGCACACCCAACTTGTTAACGATCCCCTGTCAGTTGAAGCTCATAATCTCAATATTAGAGATGCTCTACTTTTTTCAACTAATCAGCTGGTCTGACTACCTACTCCAGCATAGTAGGAAAAATCCTCAGCAACTACAGGAGAATCTTCATGAATTATTAATGAGACAAAAATTAAGGTAACAAATCCATCATGGATAGCAAAACATTGGGCTGAGAAATGACAAGGACACAGTTTATGATGACAATTAAGGGTTTCTAGGTGGTGAAAACAAGTCATAGGCAATAAACCCCAAATAAACTCAAGGGAAAATTCACAGGACAAAGTGCAGTGCTGAAAAATGACAGAGTGAAGCCATATTTGAAGTAAGCAGGCTGATCATGGGCCTGTGGGGTGGCTCATCCTGTTGAGGTAGGCTGTAGGCCATGGATGAGCCTCACAGCCAGGGATCAAGCCTGCAGGGTGATGCATAATTGGCAGTAGCATCCCACAGGATTACAGATGGTTCAGTGGGCTGGGATCTGTCTCATCATTCTCTGGTGACCCCTGCTGGTCAATCTGCTTGCTAAAGCTGCAGGCTTTAGCAAGCAGATTTACCCAAGCTAGCCCAAGCAAACCCTGTGGGCTGTGATATGAAAAGAAGCAGCTGAAATGAGGTTGTAGGCAGGGTAGCCCAGCTAGCCCTGGGCTCTTCAGTCCATTTATTGAACCATTGGCTCAGGCAATTGGACAGGAATCTGCTCTCAAAGGCAATTACAATAAGAGGTGCAGAACACAAGATATGTCTATATACTGATTATGTCCTGGTCCCTCTGAAAAATCCAGCATCTAGCAAACCTATGTTGATATCACAATACATGGGACATTTTCAGGTTATGTCCTTAACATTCAGAAAATTCAGGCCTTGGTATCTAACTGTAATCCCTCTCAGCAACTTGAAAATGGATTAAATTTTAAGTGGCACTCCTTGCATATGAAATATCTAGAGGTAGAACTCTCAAAGGACAAATCTCAACTTCCCAATATTTTGTTATTATACCCACATTAATCAGAAGATGAATGATGATCTTGGTAGCTTGAGCTCCCTCTCCCTTGACCTTGGCAATGGAATTATTACCAATGAACATTTTACCTAGATTGCTATGCTTGTTCCAATCAAAACCAGTAGAAATTTCGAGGGATGATTTCATGATGAATGCGATACATCATTCATCTTCTGAAAAAACAAATGTCTAGGTTTACCTAGAATGGCAAAAGACAGAATATTGCTCCTAAACAAAAATCAAAACAAACACACTCAATGGGCCTCATTCACAAAACATGCGTATGATCACATTTGATCGCATACTGTGTGTTTCCAGGAACATTCCAGAATTCATCATTTTCATTGTAATCACAATGAGCATGATTGTGCATAAAATTTACAAGCAGTCAGCATTCATCATCTCATACAATGGGGATATGCATAAAAACAAAGGTCTGCACGTGTCATAAATCCCACATTGTTTTTTCATAGGAACATTTTTAAGAACAAAAGTAGGAATCATTTTTTTAAAGTTTTGTTAATGAGGCCAATTGTATCAATGAGGGAGACACTGGATATTTGATGGTGGATCATGTTCATAATTTTGGACTTGCTCTAAAAAGGCGATAACAAGACTGATTTTTTGAATTACACATTGTGAAAAATACATTGTAAGGAATGCATCACATTCACCCTAAGATTACAAAAAGAAAAGAGGTAGGTGACATACATGGCCCCAGACAGAGAGACTGACAACTCATAATGGTCCGAGACACAGCAGCAAACTTAATTATGAAGCATTACTGTGCCTATCAATGTGAACTTAATGTATGTGATTAACCTAATCAAAACGTGACATTGAGGGCTCTGTTTTCCCGGAATCAATGTCACTCGGTGCATGGGCGTAGTCATTGGCATGGCGGTTGGGCACAGTGGGTGTGGCTAGTGAATGCTAGTATTTTCCTGACCATGAGTGAGAATCGTGCAGCTCATAAAAAAGATAAATTTGTTTTGAATTTGTTCAAATTTTCTTTTGCCAGAATTTATAATAAAACATTGCTTAAAACAATAATGAAACAACGTTTATTATGGCCCTGTTTTAATTTATTTCACTTTAAACTTGTAGCTAAATAGCTTAAAATGTGCTATGCTATAACTAATAAGGACAAAAGTATCTTGAAGTTTACAAGATAAACAAAATAAAACCAGCGAAGACCATAACAATGGCAGTGATCCCGTTCACAGAAGTAAAATGACTCGGAATTAACTGTTGCTCAAATGAAAGGAAAAAATGATAATGCACAGTTCTATCATTAATTAATATCAATGGCTTTACTTAAACTGATCAAAGCGATTCCTTTAGAAGGGAAAAAACTGGATGTTGCCGATTGCATACATTGCCAGTGACTTTCTCCTTGGTTATTATTTTGTCTCTGCGCATAGCATGGCCCACATATTTAAACTTTATTTTGTCTCTTTGATATTAAACAGATCCAGATGATGTTAAATTAGCTTGAGAGGAGATAATTAATGCAGTTAATTAATGTAGCTTGCATATACAGTACTGGCACACATTATGAAAACACTGTGCAGTTTAGTTCTCAATTTTTGTCTTATGTTGGTATTACATTTATTATGCAAAAAAAGGAGCAAAATATTGCATTAATCATCAAACTCTTTTTATAAGTGCAGTCTATCCATAATTTGTGCCAGCACCGTAGCTATAATTTTAACAACAGTCACTTAATTCAAATGTAAATATTGTTCAAGTTGCATTTATTTCCATTCTTATTACAGATGGATTCAAGAAAAAAAATTAAATACAGTACCCCAGAGACCACAGTATAAGAACAGCCATAAACAATTATAAACAGGAATAAATACAAGCATTAAAATAATAAAAAAGACAATGAATAATACAAGCAAACTACTATGCATTTTCCCTGCTTGTGGGATTTAAACCAAAGTGAAATTAGGCAGCACATGATCCACGAAAACCATTGATTGGCTTTTCAATATGTTATGAACATGTGCAAAATTGCATGGGAAAGCCTTGAAAATAGCAATCCGTCGTATCCTGGGCTGCGATTTGTGCCGTAGACATGGTCTGAGCAGGCAGGAGGAGAGGGCGCAAATCGCAGACTAGGCGTACCGGAAAATTGCAACGAGCTGCACTGAAATTACAGTCTGCTTCTCGATTGACACACCCTCAGCAGTGACTCTCTTCCTCAGCACCTGGCAGTTTCACGTGGAGAATGTTTGGAACAAAATGCATGGTTGTCTACACTCTTTTTGCTTTGGCTATGGAGCTTGTGGCATGAACGTGACTGTATATGACTGGAAATTCCAAATAATGGTGTAAATGAAGGTAAAACATTTTTAAAAAGCAGAATGATCCTGCCCAATATACACAGGCTAAACAGCTCACCTGTGGCCGGGTCGTGCAGTAATTTAAAGACTGGATCCTTGGGAAGCACATCTTTGTGTACCTCAATGTTAAAACAGATTGAAGTATTCTGGTCCTGGGCAGGCAGAAGGACTTTTAACACTGTGGCAGGGGAGAAATGACTTGAAGATTATCATCATTAGCATGCATAGAGGATAAGCACATAATGGACATATTTTTAAAAATCACATTGCAAAGTGTAAACTGGAAAAACTGAAAGTGAATACACGGTCAGCTTGTTTGTTAACACCAAAAATGGTTTTACTGATAGATAAATTCATTTTAAAATGCACTGGATTTACCTGAAAGACATAAAATATAGACATCTACAAAACACAGTGAAACAAATGAATGACGCTAAATTATTTGGTTGTTAAAAATTAGTCCAAGTAGCTGGGTGCTTCAACCTGCTAAGACACTAGTGTCCCACTGGGGTCCCACTGCATCGAATACGGACTAGTATCAAATTTGGACCACGCTAGTCTTAATTATGACTGGAAATCCCACAAAACGAAGCACACCTGGCTCTAGTGTAGCCATGTCTGCACTCTCCTGAATTGGCAACAGAGGTTACAATGAGCCTTGCAGTGTGAGCATGATTCGGAATTCCAAATTAGGAAAAGGCATGAAATGTGAACCCAAACAATCATAATACTGCTGTTCATAATAATGTTTTCAGGCTATGTTCTCCCTAAAGTATATAGATGGAACATAAAATTGACATTTATAATTCCCTCTAAAAATAATATAAAAAATATTTGAATGTTTTCAAATCTTTTCAGTACCAGCTTAAATAATTATCAGTCATGATTGTTCATAAAGCACCAATGCAAATTCTACAAGATATTGACCTGCTTAAAGCAAAGCCAAGTCAAACCAATAACTCAAGAAAATAACAGAGGCGTTGACTTGTTTTCCCTTCTCAGTAAAGACTTCGGCTATGCACCTACATCTAATGCACCTACGTTCGCCACCAGCAATATACTGTAGCTCTTTTCAGCACGAGATTGGTGAATGACAAAGCTATGGTCCTGTCCGGGTTTATCACTGACTTCAACCTTGACATATTATGTTTCACGGAGACTACTGCGCTAAACGAAGTTGCTCCTGCAGGATATATGTAAGGGAGAGTCAGTAAAAAAAGGATTTTACTCATTTACTCAGAAAATATTTAGCCTAGCACTATAAAATTTTACTACAAACTGCTCTGACATGAAAGTAATCATTGGCTGTTTCAATGACATCCATAATGTAATCGAGTCGGATACAACTAAAACCAAAGTACAGGTAAGCCAATGTTACATTCATGCCACCTAGTCGCATCATTGTAACACAGGTGCGGAATAATCGTAACGGTAAATGAAAGCGCCCTATATTGTGTGCACGCAGGTTTTTTCTGGGCAAACTAATGTTAATCAAGAAAACACATTTTCAATGGTAACGTGAAACCAGACACATCTTCAGAATATGAAACACTGGGCTTTATTCTTGAAAAAAGACTGGGCATAAACATTAAACATAACATTACCATGAAGTGAGTTGTGGTAATGTCCAAATTTGATGAATAATGCCGCTTTTGCTAGTTTCTTAATGCCCAGATAAGCTTTTACAAAGCAAATAGCCTATCATACGGACCAATCCGATGCATGCTTATTATAAATGCCTGTGACCAGGTGGGAGTTCCTTTTCCATGAATCACTTGGGTAATCCAGAAGATGAGGCAATGTCAATGCAGCCAACAAATCTGAGCACATTTGACATTAAAAACAAACACGTTGATGAGTTAAATAAATTTCTTTAAAAATATTAAAACATCATTTCAAATTCCTAAGCCAGGTCTCCCCAAAAGGACACAACATGTAGATGGTTTTAAACACAATCTAGTGTCTCTGATCTTCAAATCTGCAGCCTTCTCCATGACCTCCCTGGGCACCAACCCTCTCTTTTTCTCTTTAAATGCCATTCTGTTATGATCATTTAATACATTTTACTTAAATATTGCAAAAAAATGTTTGACTCACAGACTGAGGTCTGGACTGGTTCAGCTGCAGTGACACTTTCTGCAATGTGTTGATCTGAATAAAGCAATGAAGGTAAGTTAAACAATTAAATATAACAAAACATTCAAATCTGCAGCCTTCTCCATGACCTCCCTTGCCACCAACCCTCTCTTTTTCTCTTTAAATGCCATTCTGTTATGATCATTTAATACATTTTACTTAAATATTGCAAAAAAGTGTTTGACTCACAGCCTGAGGTCTGGACTGGTTCAGCTGCAGTGACACTTTCTGCAATGTGTTGATCTGAATAAAGCAATGAAGGTAAGTTAAACAATTAAATATAACAAAACATTCAAATCTGCAGCCTTCTCCATGACCTCCCTGGGCACCAACCCTCTCTTTTTCTCTTTAAATGCCATTCTGTTATGATCATTTAATACATTTTACTTAAATATTGCAAAAAAGTGTTTGACTCACAGCGTGAGGTCTGGACTGGTTCAGCTGCAATGACTCTTGCAATGCGTAGATCTGAATAAAGCAATGAAGGTAAGTTAAACAATTAAATAGAACAAAACATGCATTACATTAAAATAATATATTTACTGAATAATCAAAGACGCTTTATCTTATTGCAGTTACTCTGAATCTTATTAGTACCAAAAATGTCCTAAAAGTTTAAAATCCAAGCATGAATATCCATGCCACCCTGGGGACTGTCCTCAACTGAAACCAGCGACAGTTCTTATGCATATTAAATAATTCACACTTGTGTTTATGTTAAAGGTAGATGCTGATTCAGTTGTAGCTTTTGCACAATCTCTATACCACAGCACTGAAGAGAAAGGATATGAGTAAATTAATACATGTTAATTTAATATTGCAAAAAGAGTGTTTGACTCACCCGCTTCTTGCATAACAGGATGGCTCCTCGATTTACCTAAACATGTCACAAAAGTTCAACATCCAGGCCTGAATATCTGTGCCACCCTGGTCCCCAGCAAAAACTGGTAGAAATGTTTTCCCATGTTGCATTTGTACAAATATTTTTTAAAAGCACATGGTTTCTATAAGGGGTGTCATCATTTCAGTACAATTCATTGATCCTAAATCCATCCATTTATGTTAAAGGTAAATGTTGATCCAGCTTTAATATTTGCATAGTACTGTATATCTGTATATATGTTTAAAATCCAAGCATGAATATTTGTGCCACCATGGGAACTGTCCTCAACTCAACCTTTCCTCTTATCTATCACAGTATATTTTAATGAAATCTATGCAAGAAAAATTGCATTCATATGCATAGACTAAATTGTAAACTGTGTATATGTTTAAATCCACACCATTGTTGCGATTTATAAATCTACAACTTTATGCAAGCAATATGTGTACAAATTGTTGTTCCTTGTGGGTGTCATATTGCTGGAATGAGACATACATTTTCCTTGAGGTATAATTTTCAAGAACATAAAGTGTGTAGACCTTCAAATCAGATTGTGCTGCCAATACATAGAGTATGTTTGTCTGTTTAAAAGCAAAGACAGCATTTCATACACATAATTTGGCCAAATTCAACAAAAACAAAATACTTGCAATGTGGGTTGTTAAGCCACAGAAACAAAATAGGCTACAATACCACCTGCACTAATAACTGAGTGTACTGTAATTATTAAATAGTAGGCTCTTCTGTGAGGCCAACACAAGAGAAGCAATGTCTGAATATACTGCACAAGTAATAAACTTGTTTTAAATCAATGGCACATGCTGAACACTATCAACTTTACAAATAAAACTAATATAGCTATAAAGGCCTGAAATGCTATCATTATTACATTACATTACATTTATTTAGCAGATGCTTTTATCCAAAGCAATGTACAAAATGACATTATCAGTCTATGACTGTACAAATGCATCCACATTGAAGTTCATGCTCAGACTGAAGCTCTGCTTGAACTAACTCTCAGCTCCCCCCTGATTTTTTTTTCTTGGTATTTGATTTTGAGAACCACACATGCTTACCATGATTACCATGGATTGACGGATCTACAAAAAAACGAAAATAATGGGATTAATTATAACACTTTTTGGAAAAAATGTTAAACAAAATTAATTAAATCATTTTGGATGGCACTATATATGCAGTAAAGCATTCAGTATGCTGCCAGAATTTCATAAACAGTATTCATGCGGGCAATATTATTTTTACTTTTCACCTAATTTGTCCATTAATTAAATTTAGCTAACATTTTATTTTCTTTCTGTGGCTGTCAGACATACTGAATTTGTCCAAATAGGAGCATAAATAGGTTTTTGAATGCTGTGGGTTTCTGACAGTAGGCCAATAAGGAGAGTAAAGTCTCCCCTTTTAGAGTGACACAACCAGCTGAGCTTGTTTATGTACTCTTATGGGACCTAATGCTATGTATAACACTGTCTAGAAAGAACTGTGTGATAAGCATGCACATGTATGAGGGACAAACAAACTGGATTTGTTAGGAAGGCATACGCTGTGATTTCAAGCCCAGATCACGGAGAGAGAAATACGTTGCAAATAACTAATTAGTGCAATTAAGTAAATATCCTGGAGGAATTAGATTATTCACTCATTTCAATACTGGCAAAGTAAACTGTACTCACGCGATTCGGATACAAGCATACCGTAATCTCCTGGTGGATTTAGAGAGACAGAACAGTCTCTTAGTCATTTATTTGCACCTATATGTGCTTGTTAAATTCTAGTATCAAGGACATTCTTTGGCCATGTTATATGCCTGGCTATGCCTCCTCGCCTGGACAAGTCTGAAGATATAGCTCAGTGATTAGCTGCTCTGCACAGGTCTATGAGAAAGGGAATGACTGCTGCAATAAATGATTCCCCCTTCTCTTCAAATCATAGCCACATCAGTACAGCTATTTGATTTGTTGTCTGCATTACACTGGTGTTTACCCCTATATTATGCATTCTGTCTAGTTCGATGGTTCACAGCCTTAGCCAGGCTTCTTGCTATGTCCCAAATGCACCCTAATTGGCTGTAAAGGGCATGGCCCATCTATCCAACCACATGTAACCAGCCGCAATTGCCAGTTTTTTCAGCCTAATAACAGATTGGCTCAAATTAAAAAAATTTTCAATTACTGACTGAAATTCTATATGTACAACCAAGAAAAACATTTCCAAACTATACCAAGCCATCGCTGACTGGCAAAGCTCATATGGCTGATTTTCCACACTGACTGCTTGCCTAATGTTGGCTGAATGTGGCACTATCACTTCGGATATCTTTCACATCCAGATTCTGGGATTCATTTTAATATAGTGTGCGGAAATACAGATGCAACAATTTGAATATATCTGTGCTCACAGAACACCAGCCTAAACTGTTTGCAATCCACCCACTTTTGATATCTCATGCTACATATTGAGAAAACATTATAAGATTTGGGTCCTTCAACTGATAAAAAATAAAGATTAAACAATGCCTTTTTCTGTCAATTTCATTAGATTAAATAATGAGACTTGATCAAAATAATCGGTGTACTTAATTATAAAGCTGGAACAAAAAGAATCACAACAAATGTGAAATTAAGTTTTTGTCCACTACTATTTCTGATTGATCTTAATATGAACATCAAGAAAAGACAGGGGTGCGATTGGGGAATGGGCTGGCACTGTCAGTGTCCTCTATTGGGTACCTTTCCAGTCATAGGGCCTAAAAGATTTCCCATTTCCCCCTTACGTGCAGACCTGCCCACTAGTTCTATAGGACTGATGCAGTCCAATTACTGATAACACGGCAGTTGGATATATAATTCAAGGTATGTCAGTGTTATAAATAGAAGTACAATTGAACAGAGGGGCTACATGGCCATTTTCAGTCTGGTTTATGTTAACAGTCTTTTATGAAATTCCAAAATAAATAAATATCTAATTTCACTCACGTGGCCCTGTCGGTAGTGGCCGCGATGAAATTCTCAAGCGCGAATACGCTATGGGATGGAAAGAGGCAGTAAAGTCACTTCATAATTTATCTGTACCTGCACAGAGGTAATGGTGCAATGGTTCAAGTAGAGACGATGAGTGGAGGACTTACTGCGTCTACCTGCAGTCTTCGAGACTGGAAATGCTCGCTCTAATGGTTTCTCTTCCTTGGGTTTGTGGGCCACATGAGGGTCCTCACCCTCGGGCTTTGTGACCACCATACTAGTGAGTGGGGTCACAAAGCTGTAGTCGAGTGAGCGGGCCAGGATCTGCTCATTGACAGCTGTTTGCTGTTCCTCTGTGAGCAGCACTCTGCAGTCGGCAAAATACACACAAAGACACAATGTGCTGATGCACAAACCATAGTACGAAAGGACGGATAGAGACTACCTTTCACATACTACAGTTCTATGAGACTGGAACACAGTTAGCTCCATAATGTTTGGGACTAATACTTTTTTTTGATTTGGCTCTGTACTCCACAATTTTTGATTTGTAATCAAACAATTCACACGTGGTTAAATTGTACATTCTCAGATTTCTTAAAGGGTATTTTCATACATTTTGTTTTCACCATATAGAAAATAGAGCATTTCATAAACTGTACATAGCCTCCCCTATTTCAGAGCACAATAATATTTGGGACATACACTACATGGCCAAGTGTATGTGGACACCAGACATCCAACACCACATCCAAAATTATGGGCATTAATATGGAGTTGGTCCACCCTTTGCTGCTATAAGAACCACCATACTTCTGGGAAGGCTTTATACTAGATGTTGGAGCATTGCTGCAGGCATTTGTTTCCATTCAGCCATAAGAACATTAGTGAGTTCGAGCACTGATGTTGAGCGTTAAAGCCTGACTTGCAGTCGCCGTTCCAATTCATCCCAAAGGGGTTCGATGGGGTTGAAGTCAGGGCTCTGTGCAGGCCAGTCAAGTTCTTCCACACCATTCTTGACAAAACCATTTCTATATGGACCTCGTTGTGTGCCTGGGGCCATTGCTATGCTGACAGGAAAGGGCCTTCCCCAAAATTTAGGGGAAGCACAGAATCATCTAGAATGTGATTTTATGCTGTAGCAAGAAAATTTGCCTTTACTAGAACTAAGGTATGAAGCCCAACCATAAAAAGCCCCAAATCAAGGGGTGTCCAGATACTTTTGATCATATAGTGTATTAATGTTATGTAAATGAAAATATTCATGTTTAGTACTTTGTCACCTATCCTTTGCATGCAATGACAGCTCAGAGTTTGTGACTCATAGACATCACCAGGTGCTGAGTATCTTCTCTGGTGATGCTGTGCCAGGCCTGTACTGCAGCCATCTTCAGCTTCTGCTTGTTTTTTGAGGGTTGGCTGCCTTATGTTTTCTCTTCAGCGTATGAAACGCATGTTCATTTGGATTCAGTTTGGGTGAATGACTTGTCCAGTTAAGAATTTTCCAGTTTTTGACTTTAAAAAACTCCTTTGTTGCTTTGGCAGTATGCTTGGCATCATTGTCTTTCTGTAGGATGAAGCACTGTCCAATGAGTTTGGATGGATTTTGTTGAACTTGAGCAAATAAGATGCTTCCTCGTGTTGACAAACGGCAGTAACAGACTCCAAAGGCAATCAAAAGCCTAGAATCCAGACAAGATACTATCTGCACCAAGGAAGCAATTGAACTCACCAGACTAATCAGAAACACCTGTGAAGCCATTTTCCCAAACATTATGGAGCTCACTGTCTATTCACTGTATAGATGCAGAAAAGGGTCACTCTCTCTCTCTCTCACACACACACACACACACACACACACACACGTTCACGCTCACACTTACAGAAACAATCATGCTTTAAGATGGAAACTCACAGTCTTTCCAGTAGCTGCTGTACAGAAAGATATGCCCACAGTCTCTGGATGTATGTCTCAAAGATGTAGTGGTCAAGAGCCTTGGAAGCATCTCTTTCACTCTTGGTAAATACTTCATGGAATACTGAGTCATTTCCTTTCTGTAGAAGAGTAGAATTATGGTACATTCTAAGCTTCAAACCCCCCATTATGAACATGAACAAAAATTAATTTGGAAACAAGTCATTTAAATAACATGTTGGTAAAAATTATAGAAAAGATCTCATAGCAACATAAATAAAGTTTAAGTTAAATTGGCAGTAACATTAAAAACATTTGGGTGGTGGGGTGAAAGTGAAAGGTGTGCAGGAGTGACCCAAAATGGTTGTTCATATTGTGTCCATTGTTCACATGAGATTCATCAGCGCTGAGTGAAAACACATGTCTCTCACCGTTTTAGCCTTGACTTCAGCAGTGAATGTTTCCAGATCATTGTGATTAATTTGACCAGCAACCACAATCTCTGAGCCATCATAGTACTGGCCAAAGCTGGTGTAGGTGACATTGGAGACACCAGTGTAATGCATTTGGACATCGAGCAGGAGAGGAGTAGCCACTTCCTCGTAGAAACCCTGCCATTTAAAGTACACACATTTCCCACACACTCTACATGACATTTAAACCAGTGATGCAATGTTGTAGCCTCAAAGTGCAAAACATTTAGTTACCATCAGTAATGATGATTGTAATGTAATGATTCAATTTATGATAACAGAGATTATTTAAAAACCTTATTCCAAATTATTTTAAATAACATGACATGCCACCTATTGCATGAGATTCATTTAGGAATTTGAGAATTACCTGTCAATGGCTTTGGACCATACAGCTAATTATCCAACCATTTAATCAAGGTAAACAAACAAACAAGACACACTACAGTATAGTAATTTAAGTCAAATGGAATGTGTCCATCAGGGGGTTAATCACTTAACAAGACCTCAACAAGTGACAATACCTGCAACTGCAGGGCTGCATCCGAATCCTCATAGATCCTCCTGGCCAGGCCATTGTTCTGAAGCGATATCTTCTCTAAGAATTTGTAGTCAACGTCAAAGCCGAACCCCAGGCAGTACAGTGTATATCTCTTTCGGATGGCCTCCCTAACATTGTTCTGGATCTCATTCAGATTGGTCACTCCTAAGTGAACAAGGCCACCATTAGCATGAGTCACAGGTTGTAGTATGAGTGGGAAGCATCCTCATAAACCCCGCCTCCAAGCTTAAATGTAAATGTCACCAACAACCCACTGTGAGAGGCAAAGAGGTGCTTTGACTAGTCAGTGAATGACACAGATGCCGTTACCATGTTCAGACAGGAGTAGAATGTAGTCACAAACTCCAAACCCTTATATCTGTTAGCAGTGTCGCAGTCCATCAGCATGTGAATATGCAACTAGTATATCAGTGTGTAAGTCTTTCTGCATGTTACCATACAGTGTGATGGTCAGTGTTTCAGTAGACAGTGTATTTGGCACCTGAGGTGGGGTCTCCATCAGTAAGCAGGATGAGAATGGAAGTACTTTCTTCTTGAGGGTGGGACTCGTCAAATATGGACAACATCTGCACCCCCTTCAGAACTGCTTCATTGATATCTGTGCCTACACAGATAATGCAAAGGATTTTAGATGGCAGGATGGACTTTTAAATTGGTTGTAGATTATTCAGCTTGTTTTACTTGCTTGCTCTAGGTAGGAGCAAGCTGGCTAAATAAATTGAAACTCAAAATTTGCATTCTAAAATGTTTACAGGTAAACATCATTTTAAAAGGCAAAGGATTTCACATAACTATGAAATCATCAAGAAGTACAATCATATTCCACACAAACAAAAAGCATATTTTACATAAAATAATTTACTCTTAATATTGCACGTTCTAATATATGTAATATATAAAAAAAATTTTTTTGACTGATTGCTTTCTGTGCTGACACAGACTAAAGTTTCCACGGCACTGTTGTCAAATGAGTACATATAAAGGCTTTTAAATGATGTAGAAACCCCAATTTAAAGTAAGGTGTCACACAAACTTTCTTACTTCCTCTACTTTTGATGTTCTCCACAAAAATGCGTGCCAATGCCAGGTAATCGGAGTTCACAGGAACTAAGTTATCTTTCCAGTAAGTCACTTCACCATCAAAGGTGATCAGGCCAAAATGATCTTCTTTGTGGAGATCATCTAAAATCTTCAACATTGCCTCTCGAGTCTGAAAATTCACAGGGAACCATTGAACTGACATTCATAAAACCTGACAGATATAAGACTAGTTTACAGAGGTGAGATGAAGCAATCCAGACAACCTTTTAAAAAAAAATATTTGGAAGTTTAGAGAATGGGCAGTGTATTATTCAAAAGTTAGACAAGACCATTTTTTGTTACAGAATGTGTTGTAAATTGATTTATGAATTACTCAAGATCAGATGTACTGGGGGACAGAATAAATGTCCAGACTCCAATGCAGAGGACTATGATCACAGCTTGATGGACAGACTGAAACTCTGAACAGAGTGGAGCAACTTACCTGCTGAATCTTTGTCCCACGCATAGAGCCACTCTGGTCAATAATGAAGACAACATTTTTGGGAAATCGTGAGAGGCTAGAGGGAGCAAAGTAATGCACAAAATATCCATTCACCACCTGTAAGTAGAGAACAGACAAGCAGGTAAGTGCAAGATGGTGAGATGGAAGGGCAGGGAAATAGCATGGCGAGAGTGAGCTCAGGTTCATGTGCTGCAAATATCTGTATTGAAAAAACACTGGTGAAAAGTGCAGATCATGTGAAGCTCAGCTTGAGCCTGGGAGCACATATAGCTGTACCTGCAGCTCTCCTTGTGACTTTGGTCTGTTCACATCATAGACAACAATCAATTCTCCACTCAGCCCCATGTCCTTGCAGTGAGGACACTGCTGCTGCTCATGAGATGGGGAGAAATGCACCAGGGCCTGGGGGCAGGTAGGATTGAAAGAAATAAGGGAGGTGGGGGGAGGTGGAGATTGGATAGATTAGAGGAGATTGGTTGACAGTGGAAAGGAGATGGAGAAAATAAGACTATTTTTCCAGACCATAAAAACAATTACGCGTGAAAGATTATTTTACTCTCCTTCATCATGGCCATACCTCTTTATCAGTCACATTGGTGCTGACAGCACTTGCCAGATCATTGGAGGCCAAACCCCCCTGGGTTTCCAGGAAGCGGATTCCCTGGCGTTCAATTATGTGCACATCAATCTTTATAAAAAGAGCCAAAGACAAGTGGGACTCTCAGTGGCAGCTGAGCCTTCACCATAGAATCAAGGTAAAGATGCTAATCTTTTCAAATTTAAAATCTTTCAAATGAGTACACTATGTGGTCGCTCAGATAATTAAGATGAAACATGATAAATCTTAACCTCCATCTATCTGCCACTTTCATTCTTCCTGCCTAGTCCTGTCCCCACCCATGTCCACATCTCTTCCCCACCCTCCATCACCCTCACAGTCTCACCTTGAAGTCTTTGACAACCTGTGTTGGTTGGGCCTTGATCCGCAGTTCATACTTCCCTAGCCGTCGTTTCAATAGCTCCTCATAGGTCAGCTCAAACGTCACTTTGCTGTGTGCAGCCACTGTCACTGAAGTCTTGAATTCCTCCAGCGTTCGCCCGACTGCACTGAGATGCACTTATATTTACATTCAGCCGTTAACAGAAGCTCTTTTCCAGAGCAACCCACACAAGTGTGTACAGTGTACATAGTGGATACTCTTTTACATCTAACAAAAAGGTACATGTAGTAAACCCCTGTGAACTGTTTAGAGCTCTGCATGTGGGGAGCCAAGGTCTTGATTAAATAGGTGTTTTTCAGTCGGTGGTTCAAGATGGCAGTGACTCTGCAGCCCTGATTGTAGTTGTGAGCTCATTCCACCTCTGGGGGACCAGAGTAGAAGAGACACACATCATGTGATCAAGAGGAGAGCTTCTTTAGGGAAAGAACAGTAAGGCAGTCAGTGGGTGTGAAGTCGAGTGGCCTGGCAGGAGTGTAAGGATTGATAACACCAGGCCAGATATTTTATTTTGGATACAAATCATATGTACAGAGCTGGAGGGACCAAATGGCCTCTGCAGGGATACCAGAAAGACAGTACAGACACACCTTCTAACGTATACTGCCGTATTACCTGACCAGGCCAGCACTTTCACCACGTGAGACTGCTTGGCTGTACTGCTGCTGTGCCTCTTCCTTCTTCTTCACCACTCCACTGTACGACTTCCCATCAATGGTCCTGCACCATACACAATGCACAGAAGAGTTTGGAGGCCTCATGTTAAAATGATAGTATTTGAATAATATTAATTGAATGGAATGTATAATACAACAAAAAAAGTATATTTACTATTAATTACCAACTGGGGAGCCTTATTATGTGTAACATAAATATACTAGTAGAGTGCACTCAGTAGAGTGCAGATCTCCGCCAGGCGTGTTAGCTTTGCTGATGCAACAATAGAGACTACACAATCAATAGAACCAGACAAATACAATATTATACGTTTTTACCATGTGCCACTGAAAATCCCAAAAATGCCGATTCAGTGAAGCAATGCTAAAGGTGGTGACATGTTAGCTAATTTCATTCATATCAGCCACAATGTGTTAGACAGAGTTAACGTTGACGTTAGTCTGGCACTTTCGCTGCAAATCTGGACAGGAACAATCTGGACAGGAACAATTCCAAAAGACCAGCGATGTAAAAGATCAATTTCAACATAAAATTCTAACAAAATAATTGCCAAAGATTCCATCATTAATGTACACCGTTACTTGGCGCATTTTTTTGTTGGCATTTTAACGTTGAAATTGACATTTTACATCGCTGGTCTTTCATTCCAAATGGAAGCAGTTGTTGACCACTTGCGGCCCCTGCTGGCCGGTTAGGAGGAGTGAGGGGTTAGCGCTCAATGTATTTCAATGGACAATGATGGAAATTAATTCAAATAAAATACTTGTCGTTGACCGATTTGCTAAATATTTGAGAATTCAGGTTCTTAGCCTGCTGTCAGCATGCACAACAAGTATTAGGCTGATCGGCCCAGTAGTATGCGAGATTAGCTGCAGACAGATACACAAACACACACGCGCACACACACACAGGACCAAACGCATAATCCCCTCCAGGCACTCGCCTGGTGGAAATGATAATAAAGAATGGGGGACATCCAATGGCCAGCTGCGGTTAACAGCCTAATTCTTTCATGCCATGGGATCTTTAATGACCACAGTGAGTCAGAACCAAGGTTTCACGTCTCATCCAAAGGACAGCTCCTTCTACAGCACTATGCCTGATCACGGTGCCATTGGATTTTCTATTTGGTCCAGGGGCAAGAGTGCCCCCTACTGGCCCACAAACACTTATTTCTGCAGCAATTTTGTTTTTCAAGATAGTCTTCCTCCCAGGTTCTAGTTCAGTGCTTTGACATGAGAAGGGTACAGGGTGGTATGGCTGCTGGGGATGACCATATATGATGCCAATGACCACTTGTAGATGACCATCATTATGCCCACTCATTCATTGTTGTCTTTGGCCTCCTTAATTTCAGCTTGTTAATAATAACACAATTTGGCGCTACAACTTTTTTGGGGGAGAAAAGATACCCATTTAAATTAGGACAGAGGGAGAAAAGGGAAAATGTTTCACTTGTATCCCTACTGCACCATGGCCTTACATAAGATAGCTCTGAATGACTGGAGCTCCTTAGCGAGCTTGATTATACAATTTTTCAGGTAACTATTCATTTGCACTGTTAATATACCAACAAAGTATATAGTCAAGATGTAGGTTTTCATTCAGTTAATTTGTGTCAGTGCTCGATAGGGCACGTACCTAGGGGGCTGTGTGAGAGAGTAAACAGAGAAATATGGGAAGTAAATAGGATGGAATGGATGATAGGAGGGAGGATCAAAAGGAGAATGTTAGAAAGCACGAGAAAGCCAGAGAAAGGTGAGGTAGAATGAAGAGAGAGCAAGAGGATACAGAGGCGGTTACAGGAAGGAAGAGAGAGGGGGTAGTGAATGCGAGGACACAGCGAAGGTTGAAAAGAGACATAGAAGAGGAGACCCATGAAAGAGAACTCACATGTTGAATTTGCTGATGAAGGCATATTTTGGCAGTTCCACATGGAAGTTCACCTCTCTGGGTTCACTTGCTCGATTAGCAACTCTGCTGGTGATGACAGTCACAGCATAGCGGCTACTGACCACAGACTTTATGTGGAAGCTGTAGATGTCCAAGTCATTATCCTTCATGACACAAAATTTTGAAGAGCATTAGAAGAACAACTGCTTACAAAAACATACTATACTGCCATCTGTTGGCTGAACATAAGATGCACAGCACTTGCACATCGTACCATCTCAGCAGGACAGCTTTTGCTCTGTCCAGACAGAGTGAATCTGTAGGTGTCCCTAAAGTGTGTGTGGCTATGCATGTTTGGCAATAGTAGAACGTGTGGGCAGACAAAGAAACAAGAACAAATCATTGCTTGACTTAAACATCTACTGAGTGTAATAGTTACCATTAAAAAATAATTCTACAGTGGAGAATATCATTGAACAGAATCACCGACGATAAAGAACTGTGGGAGACCAGGGACCTGTTTCACTAAGCAGGATTACGGAGTGAGCTGGATAACTGCAAAACCTGGAACACCCCCAAATTTGGAACATGGACTTAAGTAAAAAGAGCTGTTCCGGGTTTTATTCAGCGCATTGACCCCGCCAATTCAGTATTTCCATTGTGAAATACCCTGACCACAACCTCCACCAGCTTCCCCTGCTCCCAAAATAAACATACAAACACCAGAAGTAAATAGCAGTAAACATCCGAGGGAACTTTGGACTATAGGAAAATAGGTTTTGCAACTTGTTGCCATTAGAATAGAAACATATTTGTATCTAATTTCAATTAGTCTAATCTTCTATTTATTTTTAATATTAGAGGATTATTCTGTGACATATCATTTGTTTTTCTTTTTTATAAAAAAACAACTTCTGAATTTACATTTGAAAAAAGAAATTGTTATTTATCTATTTTTACAAAATACAACTATCATAGATTCCTGTAACATACTCCAACTAGTCATCATTCAGTCCATTAGTCTTCATTAAAATGTTGACACAAATACTCACTGAAACCTATGAAGAGTAAGTCAATTACAGAAAAACTGAGTACCTACAGGACCACTGAAGCCCCTGGGAGATAATTTTGCTTCCAGAACATTTTCTCATCTCTATATTGTAACACCATAGTAGACACTAAGGACAGTGCCTTTGTGAATGTGAATACCAATTTGCAGCAACTCTGTCCCTATTTCCCCAGTGACCTGGTGATCCCTACAATGTGTTGCCAATGCTCACTCCAACATATAGCCTGTGACATGTACAATCTGTCACTGTTCACATTTTACCCACTGACCACTGATCCAGAGTCAGCATTCACCTTCACACGACGATAGCTGGAGTTCAGGTCAGGTACAGGCAAGCAGATTCTGGACCAGTCACACAGTGCCTATATTCCTGCATCCACACTGCCTCTCAAGGTGCATAGGTGCATATAAAGGAACACCACAGGGTGTGTTCACATTCAAATTTAGTCACAGTGATGTCCTTACCGTGATCTCTCTCCTCACTAGTCTTGAGGAGGAAGACCTCAAAAGAAGACTGAAGAGCAGCACTCCTTGAACAACTGGCCCCATGGTAGCAAAGCTATGGCCAGGGCCACAAAAGATGCATCTTTTATAGCACAGGAAAAGGTCACACACTAAGTACACACCAGTCTGTCAATCATTCACAATGTATAAAAAATGTACTGACGAGGAATAAAAACAGGACTTGGTTTATTTCCTTTCCAATAGACTTTTAGTCTTTCCTGATATTTTCCAGTAGGCAGAGATTATTGCTGAGCAAGCCAGTGAATTGCAAGCCCACAATATGCAAAGCATCCTGTTGACATTGGATATCTTGTTTGATGATCCATTGTTGCTCAAAATATCTTTTCCCAATAGTACATGTTTAAAGGATTTAAAGGATTTCTGCTGACACCTTGTTGGTTAAAATTGTCAATTCAATTGTCCAGTGGTGAAAAGACAGTTTCCACATTTGTTTCTACCCCCATGTTTGGCCCCCCCACTTCGGACAAGATTTCCGTGCCCTTCTCTATGATAAGAGGTAGCAGTGTAAAGTATCACAACATCCACAGACGATTTGCAAATGCACACAATAACACAGCAGTTTTAAGGGGCCTAAACTTGTTTAACTTGTCATTCTAGCTCAAGAATTCCATTTGAATATCAGCTGAAGAGTATCCTTACTGAATATTTGAACAATGCAGTTTGTGAACTTTGATGCTCACATTTCATTGCCACAACCATCCAAGAAGTCAGTCGTGTGTGTTTGTGTGGCTGAGAAAGTTGTCAATTTCACAAATATCACAGGCGAGACATTGTCAAGCACAAAATATGTTTATTTCTTTCTTTAAACATGTACAATCTTTGTGACTGAGTGCTGCTGACCGGGCCAGAAAAAGCAAAAGACTCTATAACAGGCAGAAGCAATCCCACACAGCTACAGAGCACGCATCAGTGATTCTGAAAACCGCTTATGTTTGCTCATAAAGCATACAAACATGAATGTAAAGTAGAAGATATGAGAGAACAGAAATCTCTTATTACTAAAAGTACTTTGCCACAGCAGAAGATTCTGCAACAAAAAAAAAAAAATTATATAAAAAACTAATTCAAACCGAATTGATGGAATAATACACAGTAGAGGCTAGGGTCAGAAGACAAAATGTAACATCAGTAGATATAGAAGATCTGTACAATTCACAGCTTGGCAGAACAGGACATGCCTCTCCACACATGGTAGAAAATGTCACTGCTGGAATGAAAGACAAACCTCCCCCGGTATTTGGACAGAGAGGTTATCAAACTTTTGACCACGTCAGTCAATAACAGATTGTTTCTGGTAAGAAGAAACCATGTCAACACAGGCGCAGGCGATTGCCTCGATTGTTAACTTTGTGCCATACTTTAGTTTTTATTTTTATAATCAATCAAATTACATAGGTGTGCAAAACAATGACAAAAACAAAGAGCCTCCCTACTGCAAAGAGGCATGGAGACTTAGCAAAGTCAGTTACACTGGCCAAACAGTGTCTGAGTGCAAGGAATGTGAACCAAGCGATACAGGATGAATTTTGATTGTGGTAAGTCAGTGCATTCTATTCAGAACTCATCTGGCGACCATTTTGTCAAAAGCATGAGTTCAGTGAGAAGGAATGAAAGTTGTGGCATTTCCGGCAACAGCTCTGCAGTTTGCCACACACACACACACACACATATCATACCTGTTTCAACCAAGTGATAACACTGTTTCACATAAAATCTTACAAAAACCCAAACCCATTCTTTAATAAAGGTCCACAAAGTCATTTTGTCCGTTAGTAAATATTATTGAGAACTCTTCCTCCAGACATGTTGTGCGTATAATCATGCGTATTTGTGTTGTCAGTAACAGCCAGGCAAAGTGTGACTTGGTTTTAGCCTGTCGCTCTGGACGCATTCAGAGGACAGACCAGCAGCATTGAAAGTAAGCTTACGTGTAGCTACAAAGACAAAATATCAGCAACTTATATTCTTAAATAACCGATCATTGCACTGTTATCCCAACAAAAATGAATACAAAAGTGATCAATAAGATCCACCTAAACAGAACTTTGCTCTAAATGAACATACACCTTTAAATGCATTTCTTTCCTGTGACCCCTCAAATGTTCAACTCAACACAAAAGCAAAACAAGATCCTGGTGCTCTTTTTTTTTTTTTTTAATAAGGCTTGTTGCAAGGCCACTACAAAGCTTCGTCGATCATTGAAATTGCACTTAAATCTTGCACAGCACAGACAAACTGCTACATTCTCTCACGCATCTACAGTCAGACTATTCCCCAGTGTACAGACCAGCACGATGTCCCTGACGACGAGAGCAAGTGAAAGCAGAAGTTCTGGATATTTCCCAAAACAGAAAGCGACTGTCGTTCTGAACAGAGAATTTTCTTCCACAGGAGTGGCAAGATAAAAATGGCTGAAACACATGATTTTATTTTTTAAATAAGAGCATCTAGAGTATTTATAGTGCAGTGCTTAGAAGGACATTTGAATGAAAACCACAAAAAATGTGAATGCATTAAAAATAGAATAACATGAACCAATATGGAATAAAACTTTCAAATGTTTACACGCTTCTTCTCAGGAGAGCCCGAAAAGCACTGTTCAAGGCACTACACTCTTGCAGGGTAATTCACCTTAAATACAAATTCAAGTTCTACTAAATGTCTGAGTATTTCCAGTGCTAGTGTTTTCCAAATGAGTGTTTCTTGGTAATGACGTGTTCGGAGTTCGATAAAGACAAACGATGGCCTAAAACAAACAGCAACAGCTGGCTCTTAGTGAAAATGTTTCACAGTGATTGCAAGACACAATGTACAGTATGGCTGTGTGCTTGTTCACGACCAAACCCAGCAGCACATGGGTCATATGTACACGCACACACAGGTTATATACACACACAAGGGTTATATACACACACCTTATTTACACACACAAGTTATTTACAAGAAAATAAAGCTTTGAACGTGTAGGTGAAGCCCAGTAGCCTGCATGTTAGGAACGTGGGACTTGGACAGAATGAATATATGCAGTCCTTGTGTTGGAAACACTAGACCAGGGCAGAGTGAAGCTAGGTAGTCCTCATATTTGGACTTGGAGGGCTGACAGGGCTTTGCCTGGGCACAGGGAATACCTGCAAGCCTGGATTGGCCATGGAGGGGAACGCGACTGTGCCCGGAGCACCCAGCACGCCCACAGGACCCACAGGCCCGGCCATCCCAGGCCACTGCGAGGCGTACACGGGCGCGGGCAGCACTCCTCCGAACTGGCCAGCAGGCGCCATGTACCCAGGCTGCAGGCCCGCCATGGGGTGACTGCTCATGGGCGGGGGCATGGCGGGTGCCAGGGCTGCCGTCATCGGACACGAGAGGGGGAGCTGGTACGTCACTGCACCCAACGGGCGGCTATACTTCACCTGGGGAACGGGTGGGGGAGGGGAGTGCATCATTATACTTATTCACAAATTTACAGTGTGACATTCTACAGTATGATGCAGGTTGTGTATCAATCTCAGCACACAATTTACATCACCAGCCCGCCTGTCTGTCTGTACCGCAAGCGTAGAGGCTCAGCTTCAACGAGAGGAACGTTCATATCTTTCCCCAGCCGTGTGTCCCTCCTCGCAACCCCTCTGCGCCACTCACCTCCTGGACACCAGTGGGTGCGGGCCCCACCTCCAGGTCCTGCCAGCGGCGCTGCAGCCTGATCTGGTTGAGGGAGGGCCGGGCGTGTGCAGCCGCGAGCGTCTCCTTGGCCCAGTCGTCCACCAGCTTGTGCAGATCGTCTGTGAAGGTGCCCTTTTTGTTGTTGCTGTTGTTGGTCTGGACCTGGGCAAATCCAGCCACTGGCTGAGGGGGAGGGGGCGTGGACACTGCCGCTGCTGAATGTTGCTGCTGATTGTGATTGGACGCTGCCGCAGCTGGCCCGCTGCTGTTAGTGGACCCTGCAGAACAAAGAGGGTCTCAAACACTGCCCTGTTTTCTGGCTGCAGGCAACTGCTTGGCTGCTGGGCCTGGCCCTCTTTACAGTCAACTTCAGCAAGAAAGATCCCTGTGCAGCTATGACCTGAGCATTTCTTTTTTTAAAATCTCACTTTCAGCGCAAAACCAATCTGATATTTGTGCTCATCCGTAGATGTTGGATGACGGGTTTCATTTGACCATGGTGTATTGATAAGCCTGGTTAGGTTTCATTTTGGGTTAAAATCCACATTATTGTAAGGCAACATGTAAATGATTAATTGCTGAGTATGACCTAGAGAGGGCCCAAAACCAGCAGTAAAGGGCTTCTCCTCCCCCACGCCAATATCACAGCACAGAGACAAAGCAGTACTCATTAATGCTGATACAAAAAAAAGTCACATCAATACTTCAGGACAGACATTTTCATAGCAAACAGTCCATGCACTAGAAATTAAACACGCGGCCTGTGCTGTGGTGCTACACACGTCACATTTAAGGTACCGTGGAAACGGCCGGGAATTTGGTGCCAAAATACTAGGAAGAACGAAACAAGATTGCTCATGCGGAGAGGAAAAAGAATAAGAAAGAAAATGGGATAGTTACTACTACTGCGCTCTTTGCCTAGACATAGTCGTTTCAGGGTGGACCCTAAGAGGTAAAACAGTACAAGACACACAGAGTTAGGCCTCAACAGACGGCACAACAACAGATCGGAGGACAAGCTGCTTCAAAGTAACACACAAAGCCATCATAAGGAGTAAAAAAAGAAGAAGGGGGAGAATTTTAGTCAGTGATTTCAATGGGAAATGCTGGACCTGCTACTGGTGCACTCATTCCAAAAATAAAAATTAGACAGACATCCTAGAACGGGAAGAGAAGTCTGAGCCCTTTGTATGATACAGGAATTTAGAAAGGTGTCCACATCTCACTGCTATAAATCCTTGAGGTTGCACATCGCAATTTTCTACCATTTGCACCCTCAAAAGAAGTCTCTCCAATGGGATTTTTCAGGCTGAACTGTGTGGTTACGCCATTAGAAAATGGTAAAAGGAAATAATGTATTTTTGGCCTATATATTCAGGAAATTCTGTCCTGTGAACTGTACCACCATACCAGTAAACCCTACTAAGAGCGTAGTACGTTCTCTAAAATACAAGGATAAAAAGGAGCATAACAATAAAAAAAACCCCGAACACGTTCTTAAATGTTTCCATTTAAATCAAATGTATCTATTCATTAAACGTCTTTTTAAAAAAAATTGCTGCTGAAATTGAAGCCTTATCGTGAACTTCAGTAAATGTCCAGCTGACCCAACATTTTCCCAATATAGTCATGATACTGTTGCCATGTAACAATTACCAAGTTACACCAACATACGACTCAAATCTCTGCATTACCAAGCTATTCTGTCCATCTCAGATCTACAGTCTATCAACTGTTCACAATGATTCAGTTTGCAGAAACAGTTAACTTTGGTGTGGTGCACATAAAAGCAAGCGGAAAGGTATGAGGGTTTATTAACTAATAGGAACTGAACCACTGCATCAGTATCTTAAAAATGGGGGGAGTCTCCATGGGTTGTAAAGGCTGGGGATACCCATCTACTCAAATTCCTATTTGATGGCAGGAGTTGAATTCTTCCACCAGGTCTTTTTTTTTTATTGCACAGAGAGGACACAGTTCTCGCAGTGCATAAGAAGGGGACAGGGAGAACACAGATTAAAAAGTAAAAATACCCATGAAACACCCCAACAAGCACAAATAAGACACTGAAAAAAATCCAACTCAAACTAAAGGAAGAGAAAATGCTAGCTGGAGTGCTTCGGTATCAGCATTTGTCATCATGCAGGTAAGGCAACAAAGTAAAACAGTGGAGTAGAGTAATGTTGAAATACAGCCCTTTTTTCACAGGAGTTATCCCCTCCAGTGACCTCCTAGCACAGAATCAGCCTGTCACATGCACGTCTTCATTGTCCAAACATGTGTGAAAGAGACCGCTCTTCAACTGAAGGCCAGGAATCTTCCCTTTTTAGGACACAAAGGGCCGCAGACGTGAGCTTTTGCCTCATCGGAACTCAAAAAAAAAGGAGGAGGAAACACTGAATACAAAGGCTTTGGCACACACACTCGGGGAGGTCCAAATGGATGTCAACATCTGCATTTAGAGAAGAGGAGCTCTTCCACATATGCTTTAGGCATCTGGCTGCGAGCCAAAAGCAGTGCACGAAAGCATTTGTATGGGGTGGGGTGGGGTGGGGGTAAAATAAGTCATGGTTCACAGTAAGGGGTGGAGAATTATGAGGATAAACGCAAAAGGATGGATCATGGAAGACAGAGAGGGGGGAAAAAAAACAGAAGTGTGGAACTCAAGCAGCTGCCTCAAATATGAAAGTGGGGGGGGGGGGAGGGAAAGGAAAAAGAGGGAAGGCGGGTGAAATGAAGTAAAGTATAAAAGAACAAATACAAACAGATGGACAGAGAGACAGGCCCACTGAGGAATCTGGTACGAGGTTTGCTACTAGATTTATAGGTCACTCTCTCTGATGTTTGGTGGTAAACCGTCCAGCCTGCAAATGAATATAGAGGGAAGAAGAGAAGAGACAGAGACACTTGTGAAGTCCACACAGCCGGGATCAGAAACCCCCTTAACAGCACTACGGGGCTCACACCAGCCCCAAAGCCAGGAAGCCCTCTGCTCAGGCTATTCATCTCATGCACACACTGCACATGTTAGAAAGAGTGAGAGACGTGGCCAGCACACACCCTCCACCGCGGTTAGAGCAGACTGGAGTCAGACTCATCCATTATGCGAAAATCAGAAAAATACACGACTCCGCTTGGCCAATTTATGATTAAAAAAAGCCAATTTAATATCGCAGTGAGGCTCTTAATCAGTTTGGCCGTCCATTTAACTGTTTTGTTGCTGATCGCGGCAAGTATCTGCCCTCTGTAGCGCCGTGTGTCACTCTCAGAGGGCTACTCTTTCTCCAACATGTTCAGCCTCCAGTAAACGGATGCATATGCAGCGTTTAAAACCTGTCAGCATGATGCCATTGAAATTCAGGCATGCTGCCATACAGCGCTTACGCAGATTATGTCTACAATGCAATTCATCAAGCTTCTGCATGTTTCATTCACTAAAAATGAGAATTCAGTCGTAAAATGTACCGTGATAAAGAGCTTTCTGACCCATTACTTGAGAATTGTTACATGTCTGTATGTCATATCGCACTTATTTTTCTGAATGACAATAATTGTCAGTACATTTCATTTTAGGCCTACAGCGAACTGTTGTCTGATGGGGTTTCTCACGTCCCATGTTCTTCAGTTTGAGTGAGCATGTATGAGCGTGTGAATGAGTTTATGCAAATAAGGGACAACCAAGTCCTATGTATGTGTATGTATGAATGTGTGTGTGAGTGTGTGTGTCTGCGTGCGTGCATGCGTGTGTGTGACAGAATGGATGTATGCATGTCGGAATGTACATGTATGTATGTATGGGAGTTTGTGTGTGTGTGCGTAGGGAGGAGCAGGGGCAGGGAGCTGACCGGTGATTACCTTGGCCCAGTGCGTGTGGCCCTGTTCCGTCGCTATGGAACCCAGAGTAGATGTTGTCGGAGGACAGGGAGCCCTTGAGTGAGCAGGGCTGCTGGGTCTGAACCGGCTCCGAGGCGGAGGTGGGCAGGGTGCTGCCATTGGAGGAAGGGCTCCCGCCTATCAGGTCTGAGCCTTTCACCGGCGAATCAGCCGAGCTCACAGCACTCTCTCCTTCAGGAGAAAAACACAAAGGTCTATTCCACAGTAGGCAGCAGTTACTTACTTTTCCAAGTAAGACGTGACTAGATAACACGTCATTGAAATTTCATGTCATATCGTCTCTGGTAATGTCTGTATGCTAGCTAGCGACCGCATGTTATGTATACTGGCATGGGGAAACTGATGAACCACTTCCCTGCTACCAGGATGAGGCATTGTCCAGCTATTGAAAGAGACTGGCTTGTGTTAGAGACTTTAATGGAAGCATCTATAGAAAACTCGACAGAAAATTAAAAAAAGCATCATAATAGGAAGTCTATCACTCACTCAGTCTCGCTCCATGCACACGCACATGAATGCACACAAACAAAAACAAACGAATGCACACAAACACAAACACACAAATAAAAACAAACAAAAGCACACAAACACAAACGCACACAAACACACACACACTCCCACAAACAAGTTAGGGTGGTCTGTGCAGAGATCTCACCATCGCTGGGCTTGCTGCTGACGCTCTTCAACTGCTGGACCACGGGGTTGAGCAGCTTCCCGGCCTTCAGCTTGTGCTTGCTGGCTCTGCGCCTCCGGCCAGTGGGGGGCGCTGCGTGCAGGAAGCCCACGACGGGGGGCAGGGGTTTGCCCAGCTTGCTGTACAGCAGCTCGATCTCCCCTCTCTGGTGGGCCTGCAGCTCAGAGATCTCCTTCATGTGCCTGAGGGGGAGCACAGGCCACACCAGGCTTTACTGGGACACCAGGCCTCAGCGAACACAGGCGCCTCAGCGCCAAGAGGCTTCACTGCGCTGCTCCACTGCGCTGCTCCACACACTCACGACCAATACAAGAGCAGTTATTCAAAACGGCCTACTCTCTGTCCAGTTGAGTTGAGTCCATTATTTAAGTCGTTTTATGAGTCTGTGTTTTACATGGGAATTGCCTCTAGCCTGTGGAGAGAAAGCCGTACCACCTGCATTGACTGCAAAGGAATGAAAAAAAGTGCAGTGCCACGCTTTGAGCATCAGGGGCAGTGCTGAGGCATTGCTAAACCTAAACACAGTAAAATACATGGCTGTGAATAAAGCTCAATGCAATTAAAATAATCATCACAGTCTATTCCAAATGTGTACAAGAGACATGAGAAATACTGTTATTGTCACACAGCCTTGTTAATAATGAAAACATAATTACAAGCCAGCACACAATTGCTGGTTGTGTTAAGATCTCACTTTCAAAACTTCCACTAGCACTGAGGCTGCATGATGTTGACTGGTCAGCCAGCTTGTGAATATTAATTACGGCTCCTCAGGCAACACTCCTGTCCCGTTTTCCGCTGGCCACCTAGCTAGTAGTAGCTAGTTAGGTAGCAAACAAGCATTATGCCAGACAGGGCTTACTATACATCTACTTAGGTTAACATCGTGCAACAACAGGGTGATAATGTAAATGTATTGAGAACCCTAATAGAGTGATCTTACGGTGTTAAAAAGATGGGCTTGGGTGTTGTGATTGACATTACCCCCATTCAGTCTACTTTGTTTAACCCAGTTTTAGCACTCAGTCACCCCCTGGTGTTGAAACCTGATATTCCTGAAGGCGGCAAATCTCCCGTCTACAAAATGTCTGGCGAACAAGCACACAGAACTGAGCGGGGACAGGGAGAAAGCAGGGCCTACTTTTCTCTCAGCCTCTGCAGCTCCTTCCTTATGTCGGCGTCCTCGAACTCGGAGTCGTTATCGCTGCTGACGTAGGAGGCCTGGAGGGAGGTGATGTGCACAGGGGGGGCGCTCCCGCTGCCCCCCTGGCGGCTGGGCGAATCGGAGCTCTGCGCGCTGCTGCTGCGGCCCGTGCGCCGCAGGAAGGCCACCGCCTTCTTCATCAGGTCGCTGCCGCTGTGCTCCGAGTGGGCGTGGCCGCCGGCGGGCGGCGCCTGGCCCGCTTTGGGCGGCCCGCTGTCCTCGCCCGAGTCGGAGGACAGCTGGAGGCCGTGCACGGTCACGTCCACGGACACGGAGGTGTGGGCGCGCGGCAGGGCCTGCCTGGGCCCGGGGCTGCCGGGGGGGGGCGCGTCCGCGTAGAAGTCCGGGGGGGCGGAGTAGCGGTTGTTGCGGGTCTTCGCCGCGACCTCGTCTTCGGCGCTGACGACGGAGAACCTGCCGATGGTGGTGGCGGGCGCGCCCTCGGGCCCTCCTCCCCTGCCCCCCACGCCCGGCGGGGCGGGGGACCCACACGTGCTCCTGCTCTTCCGGGTTCGCTCCAACCTCCTCACCACATCCGGGGCAGTGGGAACGATCTTCAGGGGGAAGAAAAAATACATAAATAAATGCAGGGACTGAAGTCCAATTAATCTCCATAACCTAAAGTGCATTTCAGAATGCCATATCACAAAATCATTTCAACTTTTTTTTTTTTTCCCCCAACAGAAGAACCTGTGTTTAACCATTTGCATGAGAAACACAGCATGTTAGTATTATACATATTTATTTACATTACATTACATTACAGGCATTTAGCAGACGCTCTTATCCAGAGCGACTTACACAACTTTTTACATAGCATTTTACATTGTATCCATTTATACAGCTGGATATATACTGAAGCAATGCAGGTTAAGTACCTTGCTCAAGGGTACAACGGCAGTGTCCTTACCTGGGAATCGAACCTGCGATCTTTCGGTTACAAGCGCAGTTCCTTACCCACTGTGCCACACTCCGTCCTATTTATTTATTTATTTTTTTGAACTCAACCTTACTGTTATCATTTCCTGAGTCAATCGAGGGTAAATAAGACATAAAAGGCATGCATTTCCCTCAGGGCTGGGGGGTGAGATCACACCCTAATGCAAGGCTAGGTGGGCCCCGCTGCTCGTAAGTGGTTTCAAATGTAGAGACAGAGTATTTAAGAGCATCTCCCCTTTAAATTTCCTGTTGAGAGGAGGGGCAGGATGAGGAGCTTAGAGGGAATCATATCACTCTCCATTCCTCTATGCTTTCTGTGACATGCTGGAGGGACACAGCTGGTGCTACAACCAAACACTTTTGAAAAAGAGTGTGCATGTGCATGCGTATGTACAGAGGGAAGCACTCTGAAAGTGAAAGTAACCTGACACTTATGTACTGTTGACTAATTCAATTAATTCAACTTTTTTCTAACACTAAACATGGAAATTATCACACTATTACTTTGAAATACCTGGAAACGGCCTTTGGGACCGGAGTGTGAACTGGAGCTGGTGATCGTCTCTTTCTTACTCGTCCTGGTTGAACCTGCGAAAAAGCAAATGGCGATATTTTGTAACGGTGGATTCAGTAATCAGTTGGAAATTTAAATATTCAGGTCTGAATGAACTTGGGCTGCAGCACGCATCTACTCAGAATGCGTTTGCTTTAAACAGAAACCCACAGAAGAAAGTGACGCGAGCACAGGAAAGGTACTTCAGCAGCCTTTGGCTGCATTCCTGAGATGAGAATCAGCCTCTTCAGCAGTGATTAAAATAATGGCCTTCTCAGTGTCAGGGTACATCTAAGGACACTCATTATCAGCTGCTGTTTTGGACAAGGATGCTGAAGGGTTGTCATTAAGGAAATAAGGAGGTGCTGTATCGCTCTTTCCTGGACAGCTAGGATTCAGCAACAATCCCCCACACACACACCAATTAAATCCATCTGTTCTTGTACAGCGGACGTGGAATCATATAGGATTGTTCTAAAATGTTCAGCTTGTATAGAACAAATTCTACAGGGCGTCAAATAAGACCAGTCAGTGATGTTCATTTCTTTTCAAAATGATATTCAGAATTCTAATCCTGACACGCCTGAAAAGATCATTATTATTTTGGTTTCAGGTGACTTCTCCTTAAAGCAAAAAAAAGCAAAAAAAATAAAATAAATTAATGCTGATCAATTTCTCCAGTAACTGGATGTTACAGCTTCATTTTATGGATTAAAAGTGACAGTACAGCAGGTGGCTAACTGAACATGCAAACGCTGAGAGTTCTAGTGCACACACCAGCCACAGCAGAGTCACTCAGGGTCCCCAGGCTGTCTGCCCCCTCTGGAATCTGAGGCTGAGAGGAGAGGAGAGGAGAAAAGAAGGGAGGAGAGAAGAGAGGAGAGGCATTCAGCACTTCCGCAGAGAGAACATGGGTTCGGACGGCTTGAATCTGCATTTGTTTCCGTGTCGGTGGTTAAAATGCTCACAGCCCTGTCTATTGCGTCCTGTCTCTGGTCTTGGTGCACATTAGCTTTAGGTTGTAGAAAGTTCCGGCAAGGCTGCCAGCCCCAGGAGACTGCCTGGTTATTTTACAGTATAATGTGATGTACGTTTGAGAGAGCCCACTAAGAACTTATGATGCTGCGGACAACAGCCCAGCGTCTTTGCTTGCTTGTGGCCAATTTGAAATTGAATACTGTATAAATCCCACAAACGCCCCATCGCCAGTATAAAACGGCTCTGTGAATACCATCAACACATTTTTATCGTGTCGTTAAAAATAAATAACGTGAGTGAGCGATGGATCGGTTCGCTGTGATGTTTACGAGCCGCAGAGATCTGGCGGCAGCGCTCCAGGACAGCCTCGTCCTCAGCTCACCCGGCGGCACATTAAAAATTCCACCGTAAAAAGGAAATGCGCAACCTGCAGCCAGAGAACCAGACTTCCTCCCATTCAGGCCAGGGGTCCTTCCAGTTCTCCACCCAGTGCTTCGATTGCACTCTGGCACTGTTAAAAGCCTTCCCTCACCTGGGGGGGGGGGGGGGGTATGCTGACCTGGACAATCAGCGGGGGCAATCTCCCCACCCCACGGCCGAGGACTCGGGACAACGGCAGAACTGCCAACCCATTCAGAGTTACTGACCTGCCTGCCCTTAGCTGCACCCTCAGAGTACATCAATATTCAATACTGCTGATATAACCCCATAATTCAGCCACTGATTTATGTGTTATGCTTGTCAGAGCAGAGGAAGCAGATTAAGCAGCTGCAGTTACCCTGTCCTTCTTCCTGCATTCCATTTATTTACAAAAAAAATACAGCTATGAAACTTATTTCCCCAAAATGTGCCAAGAAATAATGACAGACTGACAGGATGTATATCCATCAATTGAGTGGAACTGAAATTACCAGCGGGTCTCCTTTCTTGGTGGGTCTCTCCCCAGCCTGGCCGTCAGAGACGGGAGGGGAGTTTCCAAACTCTGTGCCGGAGCTGGCCGTGTCCGCAGCACTACCAGTAGGGGGCGACGGCACATGCTCTTGGTACAGCAAATTGCGCAGTTTCTCGTCGAGGGTCTTGATGGTGTTGTCGACGAACTCCACCCTGGGCGGGCGCTCCCCGTCCGACTCCCCGGGCCCCGCCTGCTGGGGAGGGCCGGGCGGCGCCTGGGCGGGGCTCTGCGGCTGAGAGGAGGGCTTGGCCCCGCCCATCGAGGGCTGTATGGGCGTGGCAAAGGGCTGCTGCAGCACCACCCCGGGATGGGCGTGGTCCCCCTGACTGGGCGGGCGGGGCTCCCCCGTGTGGCCCACGTCCAGGGCGGGGGGCAGAGGCGACGGGGTCACGTCCAGGGACAGGGGGGGCACGAGGGGGCAGCAGGGGATGTCCGAGACGGCGACGGTGGCGCAGGTGACCTCTGCTACCCGCGGCGGGGCGTGTACGGGAGGGGCGGAGCTCAGGGGAGCGCCCTGGGGCTGGTCTGCGGGCGGGACGTCGCTGCCCGCTCCCTGAGCCACGGAGGGCCTCACGCCCCCCACGTTACCGTTCACATCCTGCGTCTGGGCCCCCCTCTGTCCGGGCAGGGGGGCGGGGGGGGGGACAGATGGTGCTGGCGTACAGGCCGAGGGGACCAGGGGCGGGGCGGAGCTTCCACCGGCCCTCACGGTCTCCTGGAGTGATGCAGCGCCCTCTGGTGGCAGCGATGCAGGCGGAATGGCTGCAGGCTCTGGAGAAGAGTGAGGGAAAGAAAGGGTTAGCTGCTAGACATCCTGAGGATCAACAGTGAAGGCATCAGGTTGCAGCTCGAGTGGGCCAAACAATGCATGCCCTTCAGTGGAATAACAGAGCAGGCTGGAGCAGCTCAGGTCTCCTCTTAGTTTCCACACATACAGTATACGGACTGTAATGTCAGTCTCTCTCTCCCCCCTCTGTCTCCCTTTCAGTCTCTCTCCATCTGTCACTCTTTCAGTCTCTCTCTCTCTCTTTCTATCTGCTTGCAGCTGCATGAGTGGGATGTGTTTGCTAGCAGCGACAGTACCCTTTGCTGCAGAAGGCTGTGCTGTTGAGGTCTCTGTAGATGAAGCCGTCTCCTTGGAGGGAATGGGAGACTCTGCCACAGGGCAAATGATAAACCACCGCTTGCCTGTATGGAGCACTGCAGGGAACATGTGAATAAAAATGACTTAAACACAGCGAGAAATATCCCATCATTCTTTCCCTCCTTCCCAGCATTCTTTTGTGAAGCAATATTTCAAACAGAAACAGAACATGTAAAAATCCATCGTATGAAGAAATGATGATTTTCCAAAATACCATGTGCATGTAAGGGGTGGTGGGGTTACCGTTCTGCTGATAGACGGGCTGGTTGGCCTGGCCCTGAGGGGTCTTCACACCCTGAAAAGGGACAGATCTGTGAGCGAGCACGCTCTGCGATTGGGCAGGTCTGTGAGAGGATGTCTCGTGATTGGACGGTGGTGAGTTAGACCGGCCCCCTTCCTCACCTCTCCCCCCGGGAGCCCGGCGGTGTGGCCCTGCTGGGGGCTGGCGCCCTGGTCCGAGCTCCTCTCCCCCTCCGTGTCCTCGCTCAGCATGTCCTCCGCCTTGTCCACGATGTCCTTCAGCTGCTCGATGAAGATCTCCTTCTCCATCGGCAGGATGAAGTCGTTCTCCACCTGAGGCCAGAGACGGGGTTAAAAATAAGTGCAGGGACGGGGCAGCGTCACGCAGGGTAAAGCCCTGAGTCATCAGCACTGCGCAGCTCTGCCTCCAGCACGCCAGCCTCTGCCGCCTACACCCACAGTCCTGCGTGCCTGCCGCTGCACCACGAGCCTGGGGGCAGGGAACTAAAGCGCGTTCAGGAGCGGCCTCTGAGTCCTCTACAACTCTGCCAGGCCTGCGGTGGGAAGTCCTGCTTCCTAAAAAACACAGTCTGCTGCAGTACAGTAGAACTGAAAACTGGAGCGACAGCTTTCCACACACACACACACACACACACACACACAATATCTGCACAGAAAATGATTAGTCTTTGATGTACCATGTACGTCGCAATTTCCTCAGGAGCATCGCCATCCAGATCAAACTTGAATGTGACCATCTTGTGGTTATGAGTCTCCAGCTGACACTCCACCATCTTATCGCCAGTGTTGCAGACCTGCAGTGAGGCCACACAGCCAGTTTCAGCAGAAGAAATTACAGGAGGACAGGAAAAGGTCAACAGACCGCCATTTTGTGTCATTATTCTGACCAGGCAGCAAATTAATTCAGCAGACAACACGCACTGTGCAAGGAAAGCAGGGCCTGATATTTGAGTAATGGCCTTTTCCTTTAAACCCAGACAACAGGGGCATGCATTATTTAGTCTTTTCCACAGCGGGAAGGAGTTCTCTCTTTTTGGTGGTGGTTTGGTGGCAATAACAGTCATTAGTTCAAAGGCATTTGCCTGCTGGTAATGGCTGCATGTTTTGAGATGCGAGACATATAGTGCTGGTCTGCTGGTAGACTCACATTAAGCATGCTCAGTTTGGGCTTTGTGGTCCGCTCCTGGCGGGAACGCGTTCGCGTGGACCGGCGGTGGTGTTTCCTGGCCTTCCCATCAGCCTTGCCCCCGCCCGGCATCCCCTCCCCGCCGTCACTCATCTCTTTACCGGAGGTGGCGTCCGAGTTGACGCTACAAGAGGAGACACTCACTGACTACCGGCACCTCAGCGCTACTGCAACATGACATCACGTTCTGCCATTCAGACAAATGCTCATTAAACCCTGTACTGCTGCAGGGATGTACAGTTCAACACCTTTCATATATGAAACATGGCTGGATAAAAAAATCTGTATTGCATGCCATTTAAGAACAAAAAAGGCTGTAGTTTGAGAGGCAGCAGATCAGGAGCATTATGAGTGCATACCTGTCGTAACCGTAGCTCTGAATCGGCACCTGTTTTTCCAGTACAAGCTCCTGTAGGTGACAAAACAAACAGGTTTGAATACATTCCTATTTTCCTTTTTGCACCTCACCAAACATAAAATTACACATTTTCAAAAAAAAAAATAGGTAAAAAAACTGAAGAGAAAAGATTTTCATGGCCAAAGACAGAATGAAATGGTGTTGGTTTATAAATCTTGTGTGTGGAGGAAGCAGAGGGACACGGACGGCCCAGCAGTGGGGCGTGGGGGGGGGGAGTTTGGGAGCAGCGCACCTCCGGGCCGGGCTCTGCGGGGGCCTGGGGCTGCTGACTCAGGGGCTGGCTCGCACCGGCAGGGCCTGCCGCGGCAGTCTGGGTGCCAGAGAGCTGCGGGGAGGGACCCGGGTCCTGGTTCTGGTCCAGCCCCACTGCGGCAGGCCCTGGGTCCGCCGTGCCCTTCGCAGGCGGGGACGAGGCGGGGGGCTGACCCAAACGGGCCGGGGCGGGGCCCTGGGGCCCGCTCTGCTGGCCTGGGTCAGAGGGGCAGCTGGGCGGCATCTGCTCGGCACTCTTCTGGGGGATAACAAACACCACACGTTACACATCATATTAATGTTACTTATACCATGGTCTGTGTGCATACTCTATTCTGATTGGCTGGAAGGTGTGCGTTAAAACCGTATAATGCACAGGTAGCTCGGATCAAGTTAAATCACCATTCTAAGTTCATACGCTGCCAGGCCAGTTAGCCGAGAAGGGGTCTGATGCAGACTTGGAAGCACAAGGAGAGACCCATAGCCAGAGGACCCTTGTGTTTCCTTGATGAAATGCTATGGCAGTGTAATAGGATTTAAAAAGTTTTTTTTTTTTTATTGACCTCGATTTTATCATGCCAATAAAGCAATCTGAATTGAAAAATTGTGAAATGCTGTCTGATAAAAACGTGAGTGGTTTGGTGAATTACAATAACTACATAAAGATATTAATGGCAATAAGCCAACTAATGGTGTAGCTAATGATAGCCATTTCATTTTAGTTACTGTGACGTTCTGAAATGGTTGTTTGTAAATGGATAATGTAATTAGCACCCTGAACCTTGAATTTTGCCAACATAGCTAATTAATCAAAACTGGATTTAGCCAACATAGACAGCTTCATTATTTTGACGTAACCAACCTATATAGCCATAGCAACATGCTACAACAGTAGCCTTGGCTTCAAGTAGTTAGTGCCAGCAAAACGGTTTCTATTTTTTCCTCTTTGGCAAAAGACCAAGCGGAATAATCCACTCTGAGGTGTGAGCTTCACGTCTGGGGATTCTTCGCCCCCGCATTGACTTTAACTTAAAACCCTTTAACGCACACTTTGTCATGGATTATTCCTGACATATTATATTGCAAATAACACTCACACACATACTGAGGTAAGCAAAGCAGTGACTGTCACTCTTGCACACACACACATCCAAAGAACTGCACCTGCGTACACATTTACTACAATCCTGCCTAATTGGTAGGACGCTAGATTCAGTGTATTGCGGCTGCCGCTGTGGCACTACATTTACCTGTCCAGGGTGCTCAGAGACAGGGAGTGCAGGCTCAGGTACCGAGGGGGGGTTAAGGTTTGTGGGTGGGGCCTGTTGCAATAGGAGGTGGGGAGGGGCGGGAGCAGGCTGCAGGGGAGGAGCTTCTGTTTTTACACCCTTCTGCAGACTGCAGGGATAACCCTGCTGAGGTGGCGGCACTGGGGGCGGGGCCGAATGGCTGGGTGTTGCCATGGCAAGCAGCGGCACGGACGGGGTCGCACTAGCGTACTGCAGGGCTACAGAACCAGGCGCCTGAAGGGTGCCCCCTGCCTGCACGGAGGGGGCGAGGGGTGCGGGGGGGTGGGAAGGGACAGCCTGTCCGGGGGTGAAGTAGGAGGGAGGGACAGGGGGGGTGCAAGTGCTGGGGAAGCTGGAGGGAGGAGGGACAGCAGGGAGAGGGTAAGGTTCAGTTCCAGCAATGGCAGCTCCTGCTGGAATAACTGGATATGGTGGAGGAAACTGGAAAGGCAAAGGGAAAGAGAAAGAAATCCAATAAAAGACGTGTGCCTGCTGAGAGACATCTCGCAATCCCATGATGCAACACTGGCCCAGGTCACATGGTCACACAACCGAATGCTAATCTCATATGTAGAAATTACGGCAGGAATTGCGAAGGCGGTTTTTAATGGAGGAAGTAGAAGCGACAGCTCTTTGATCACATGCAGACAGCGAGGGAGCTCGTTTGCATGTAAATTAATCCACGGCTTGTGGCTGCCATAAAACAGGTCAGTACCATCTGTACGCTTTGGGGGCCCCAAGATCTAATATGAACCGATGGGGGGGGGGGGGGGCCTCAAGCTGGGAGTTGGGGCTACCTGTGCTAAGTGCGCTGGTGGCAGTGTGGAGGAGATCTGTCCGTCAGGGCCTGGCTGGGGAAGGCTCTGCCCCATAGACAGCAGCTGCAGAAAGGACAGACAAAGATGGGGTGTGGCAGGGAGGAGAGAGAGAGAGAGAGAGAAAGCAAGGGGGTTGGAGGACAGGGGTCAGGGGAAAGAAGGGTGGGGGATGGGCCCACTCCAATTACAGAGCTAGCTCGGACATCTGCCTTTTCCCGCTACGGAATGTAATCAAATGTCTCGGTTTCATATCCTGTCCCTGGGCCTAGCTAATACCAGCATCTGCCACAGCCATCCCAGGAGACAACCTGCCACTTAAAAATAAAAAAGCTTATGGACTTGCTGGGGAGAGCTGCACGTGAACATCACGGCACTTCCAAACGACCTCTGGGACTGACGGAAAACAGGCATCAGAAATGCACTCAACTCATTCATTCTCAACCCGCCAATACGTTTCCCTTCATTTTTTAAGACACAGACACAGGTGGTTATAGCCAGTTTTCTGCAGTACATGATTAGCCCAAATCTGAACAGTCTGCCCCCCCCAGATTCAATGAACACTGAAGAGGAACAGAGATCTACCTGTGACTGGAAAGCTGCAGTGTAGAAATAGGGTTGGAACTATGAGAAATGAAAACACAGGGTAAGGAAAACTAATAAGAAAAATAGTGCACCAGCAGGTCACTCACATGTTCACATGGTAGATGGATTAGTCTAGAAAACCACTTTACTTTCTGATATTTTTGTGTCAGGGTGAGGATAGGAGGTCAGGATGGCCAAGTCGAAGTGCCAGTTGTAAATTATCCACTCACCTGCTGGCTGGGAGGAAGAGGAGTGGTTTGGATGCTCTGTGCACTGGGAGCTGCAGTGGAGAAGGCCGGCACTGGCTGTTGGATCTGTTGTGCACTGGGTGCTGCAGTGGAGAAGGCCGGCACTGGCTGTTGGATCTGTTGTGCAGTGGAGAAGGCCGGCACTGGCTGTTGGATCTGTTGAGCAGTAGGAACTGCAGTGGAGAATGCCGGCACTGGCTGTTGGATCTGTTGTGCAGTGGAGAAGGCCGGCACTGGCTGTTGGATCTGTTGAGCAGTAGGAACTGCAGTGGAGAAGGCCGGCACTGGCTGTTGGATCTGTTGTGCAGTGGAGAAGGCCGGCACTGGCTGTTGGATCTGTTGAGCAGTAGGAACTGCAGTGGAGAAGGCCGGCACTGGCTGTTGGATCTGTTGTGCAGTGGAGAAGGCCGGCACTGGCTGTTGGATCTGTTGTGCAGTGGAGAAGGCCGGCACTGGCTGCAGGATTGGTTGTGCAGTAGGCACTGCAGTGGGTAGAGTCTGCACAGGCTGCTGATGCTGTTGTTGGACAGAGGGCAGCACAGTTGGGAATGCCCCAGGAGGCTGTTGGATCTGTTGCACAGGTGGAACAGTAGCAGAGAAAGCCAGTGCTGGCTGCTGGTTGAGCTGTGCAGCGGAGGTCCCCACTGGGAAGCTCTGTACAGTCTGCTGATAAGACTGCTGGGCCACTGGGGGTGCTGCAGATGCAGCTGCGCTCGGAACCCCCGACACACCAAGCTGAAAAAGAAGAACATCTGTCACTTATGACTCCTCCCCCAACTGGCTTTCTTTTAAATGGCGGTCCATACATTAGCCCCTTAAGCACATCTGTGCAGACCTATCGTAGATAATGTGCAATGCTAGTTTTGAAATAAGAGAAATGATTTCCAAATGTGAAAGTCCTAAGGCGTTAAATGAACGACAAAATTTGCTCCTGAAAGGTTTAAACAGGTTTTGAAACTCCGAGAGCATGAATTTGTACTCTCATTAAGAGTTCTGCTAAACAAAATTCTCTTGATTTTGATTCTTTTGCTTGACTGCATAGCAGTTCATGTGACTTACTGCATCATGGCACATGCTTAAAAACAAAACCAGCAAATAAAAAAATATATCTTTTCAGGAATTTCCCTCAAAAACTGCATACGCTATCGCTACAGTGCTGATCATTAATTGAAAAAGCATCTCTAAGTAGCTGACAAGGTAGAATGTCTGTGTAGACATAAAAGATATAAGACTGTGTACTTGGCACTGCCAGAGACGCGACAGTCTGCAAGGAGCAGAAAACAATCACCATCTGATGAAAAAAAACTACCGGCAGACTTGAGGCAAAAGCCACTGTACAGGAATCTATCCAAACACACCAAGGGCTATTATAAGCAGAGGTTAAGACAGGCATCTGCAACCGAGCGCACAGGGGAGCCAAGAGAAGCAGAGGGGCCACAACGGGCTGCGATAAGAGTGGGAGTCTACAGCCTCAGGGCCAGAGAGCGAGGAGGGGAGTGGGTGGGGCAGCAATTCCAACCAGTCATCCTTCCCTCTGTCTACAGCTTCATGCTCAGGGCGAGGGAGGGAGGGGGGGAGGACACTCATTTTCAGAGCTGGAGGGTACCGCAAACGCGCTCCTGGTTCTGGAAGAACGGAGAGTGCATGGGGCCAAGGTCCAGTCAGTAAAGCAGAGAAAAGGCATTCAGGGAAGCTCGGGGGCCGGGGGAGGAGTTAGATCGCAGAGCCTGTGTAACGGACACAAAGGCGTCACCGCAGTGAAGAAGCGGAGAGCGGCAGAGGAGCTCCAGGGCTGCGGGTTACGGGTCACGCAGTGAAAGGAAATGAAAAGGAAGCCGTGTGTTACTGGAGAACTGGGCGAATCAGGGAGGAGTGAGAGAGGAGTGGAGCTCCATGCGTCTGACGGGCGTCTCCAGCGGCGCCGCGTGGCCTCTCTGCAGGCACAGCCGGGACAGCGGGCGGGGGCCGGGGGCAAAGCCAGCTCCGTTACCTACACATACCATGAGAGAGAGTCCGCTTCCCACAGCGCAGTGGGGTCTGCTAGCCTGAGCGGCCGCCCCGCCCGCCCCGTCCTCGTGCGCGTGCGCGACGGGCTCCCCGTGGCTGGGCCCGGGCTGGTACGTCGCGCCCTCGGAGGGGGCGGGCACTCTGAGGTGGGAGGAGCCGGGCTTGCGGCTGATGATGTGCTGTAAGGACTTGTGTAAGGAGGAGAGGTCTGTGCCCTCCTGGCTGGTCCTGCTGGTGGGCGAGGGGGAGCGGGGGCGCCGGGTGCCCGCGCACGAGCTGGCCTCGCCCCCAGCCCCGCCCCCACCCCACAGCTCCGCCCGCGGCTTCATCAGCAGGGCCACGCAGGCCAGGCAGTAGTGCCCCCGGTGGTGCCGGAGCCCCAGCGGCTCCCCCCCGCCCTCCCTGGCATCGGCGGACGAGTCGCTGTGGCGACGGGAGTCCCAGGACAGCGGAGGCACCGGCAGCAGCACAAAGGCGGTGTGGAGGGGGGGCGGGTCCTCTGCACCCCGCTCCGATTGCTCCGCGCGGTCTCCCCGCAGACCCTGGCTCCGCCCACAGCAGCAGGGCCGTAAAAGCGGGGGCGGCTGAGGGCGGCTCCTCAGAGTTTCGATGACGGAGGCGCTCCCCCGCCTGCCCCCCGCAGTCACTCCCAACGCCCCGCAGTGGCAGTCACACCTGGGGGGCGCGTGGGGAGGGAGGGGCTCCGGGACCACACAGGGAACGCTGGAATGATGCTGCTCACGCAGCCATAAACGAGAGAACAGATTGAGCTTTAGTTTCCGGGAGAGCAGCACACCGCCGGCAGAACGAGCGAGCGTGCTTTTGGACAGGCATCTATGCGGAGAGAGGAGAATTCATTTCGTCACTGCAGAGCCCAGGAGAGTGGGTGTTTACTGCCACACAGCCAGAGCCAGAGTCAGGCAGGCCATGCGGAAATGGGTGTGGGCGTGTGGGTCTGAATGTGTGTGTGTGTGTGTGTGCGAGAGAAAGTGTGTGTGAGAGAGATTAAGTGGGTGCGTGTGCGTTCGCGTATGTGTGTGTGTGGGTGTGCGCACGTATGTAAAAGAAAGTGTGTGAGAGAAAGAGAATGTGTGTGAGTGTGTGTGTGTGCACACAGCAGTACAGGAGTGAGTGAATGAGAGAAGGCGTGTTCATCTGCACGCAGCGTATGAGAGAGCCCCTCTGTGCGACTGTGTTACAGACCTGCTGTGCAGTGGAGGGGCCTGCAGAGATGGGCTCCTGCAGGGACTGGTACAGCACACTGCGCTGGCTGCCGTGGGAGTCCGAGTACGCCGTGGAGCCCAGGCCACTGTCGAAGGTGCTGTCCGCTACAGAGAAACAGCACACACAGGCACGGCATGAATCACACATCAATTAGCATCAATTAGCCACAGACGCAGCACAGGCAGTACACTGTATTACACTGCCTTAATCAGAGAATCACGACATGCTACACTACAGTATGTCAACTTAAGAGGCTGGGCCATACATTATACTGCATTAACTACAGAGAGCCCAGGCCACACATTATACTGCATTACTTAGAGGAAGTCCAGGCCATAAATTACTGCATACATTGCATTAACAAGATATGTTCTGGGCCATACACTCCATACTTTAAGCACCACCAAGAGATTAGAGAACACACACGTGACACAATTACACAAGACACAACAACATTCAGTTATGTGCCAGACATATGACCCGGCGTGTGTCCGCGTGTGCGTCCGTGTGCGCGTGTGAGCCGTGTGCATCTCTCACATGTCACGGACGTGACGCTGGCCGGCAGGTTGCAGTGGCGAGCGTGCTGATCAGACTCCGCCTCCTCCGACTCGTGGGGGATGGGCGGTGCCGTCTGGGCAGCCTGGACCGGCGGGACCTGCGGGACGGCCGGAGGGGCCCTGGAGCCGTCGGGGCACTCCCGGTCCCTGGGCTCCTCCCCGTCCCGCGCCGGGACGGTCCGCTCCCTCTTCCATTTGATCAGCGACACGCGGTCCCGGATCGACTTCCCCACGATCTTCACGTCGCTCTCGTGGAAGAAGCCCGACTCCACCTGCCAGACAGACGCATTTCCACATGAGGAGCGCTCTCATAAACAGAGGACACTAACGGAGATAAAAGGGAAAGTCTATTTTGGAATTTTGGAAGTTGAGCACTGTGATTCCCTGTGAGTCACGAATGCATTTATGTGATCAAAATGAGACCAAAAGAATGCTTTTAGAATGCAAAACACCGAACGCACATCACACAGCCCCCGTAATGTCAACAGGCCTTGTGGTCTCCAATAAAGGACAGTCTTCTGCACAGAGACTGTAAATATAAACCCAGCACCAGGGAAAGAAGGTCAGATAAGTGTCTGGTCCTGGAGATCGATGGCGCTGGCTCTCAGTGGTGGGGATCTGCAGTGGCGTCTCCCATTGACAGGGCACACAGATAATGGCATGGGGTCTAATTAAAGCCAGCGGACGCTGCCGCGCAGATGGGGCGTTTCCCTGTGGTCCTGCTCCTGTTTCTCTCTGGGGGGCGGGGCGGCCCCCACCGCCTCTCCAAACCCCCTTAGGCAGGAGGCAAAAACAGCCCGCTCAGCACTGCTGTACTCAAGCTCAAGAGCACGTGAATAAAACCCCCGGATCCCTCAGCCTACCGGATCGCTCCTCTGCGGCCGCACACTCCGAGGAACCCGCCCCCCCGTTCAGCCGGGCGCTCCTTCATTTCCTCTGCGAGGAACCTCCCCCTCGCCTTCCCCCGTTTAACGGCGAGAGAGGCGGAGCTTCACAGCGCCCGCCGCGGCCCTCGTCTCGTCAAACCAAAACGAGAAAGAGGACACCGCTCGCCTCGGCCTCAACCGTCACCGCGCTGGCGCAGCACGCGGGCGGAAAACAATGCGGAGCCGGACGCCCGAGGACCTGCCATTATCTGATGAACAGGAAGCAGACAAACACTGCGTTCCTGGAATCCAAACACTGCCCTCCCCAGCGATATGAATGCAGATTACGCAGCATTCTTGATATAGAGATTAGGAAGCTGTCAGCACACGTTTCATTCTGCGCCACCGCAGTTCAGGAAGAACCAAGTCAAAAGGCTGAAGCCATCTCCACAGTGCTGGCAGAAAATTACTCAAATAACTGCTTACTGTAAAACACCCAGACAGAAACCCTGCCTTCAAGAGAGAATTGAAGGCAACACTTCGTGTGTCACTTGCCAGTATGATGATTTAACTGTGGTTCCCACACCCTGCAAACCTCCAAGTCGAAAGCAGCCTACTCAGAGACAAGCTTATGAAGTGTTTTACTTTTTTATTTAACCTTTATTTTGGCAGGGAGAGTTCCATATAGAGTTTCATAATACAGTATAATAATTTAATTTGTATAGATTTAGGAGAATAACACAAACTGCCGCCAGCAAACCCAGAACATTATGCAACTTAAACTCCACGGGGGGCCAGTTTTGGATTTACCATTTCCTGAGCCACCACTTCCGGGACCTCCTTCTCCAGGTCAAAGGTGAACTCGATGGCGCCGCTGTCTTTGTACTTCCCCTTCAGCTTCTTCGGGTCCTCCACCCACAACTTCAGAGCGATGGACGACTTCTTCCCGTCGTCGTCCTCGGCGAGCTCCACCCGCACGCCCGTGTCCTCGGCGAAGAAGGCGTGGTTGAGGAGGTCCTTTATGGAGTACCTGTGAGAGTGGGAGACGCGGCGTTACGGTCGGCCTCGTTCCGGGGAACATCCTGAGAAGGCGGTTTCCCATGCACTTCAGTTTGACAGCTCCGACGGCACAGCGAAGGGTCAGATTACACTTTTTCCCAGCCCGATAAAAAGCGGTAATATCTTGGAGAACACAAGAATATGTGCAACAACAACGTTAATAATTATAAATAATAACTGGGTAATAAGAATGATAACTACATTTACCCAGAAGTAAACGGTTCCCTCCATACTAATGTCCACCCATTACACCAGGTTTCCCCCTCACCTGCCTTGCTCAAGGACATACTTTAAATAAGAGTGTGGTGTGAAAAGCTGGCCATCAACACCAACACAGGAGATTACACATAAACAGTCAGACCACTTAGTTCATTGTTATGGAACTGACTCTGACCTTTCTTCTTTCTTTTGGCAGATACATTCCCCAATTATTTCCTTGATTTCAGGATCAGTGACTTTGTTGTAGCTTGCAGGCTTCACCCCCTGTAGAAAATGAAAGAAACATTGCGTAAGGTCTACACGAGCCGTTGTCTGAAACTGTTCATGAAAAAAGATCACCATCTTTCCTATTTATAGTATTTTCTAACTTTATATCTAAGCCTCATGTCAAGAAGTTCCTGACAAGGTCCTCCACAGACTTCTCACCAGGTTGCCACTGAATTATTGACACGCTCTGTACAACAGCGGGGAGCGAGTGACAGAGACACTGCTGACTAATGCCTGCAGAACCCACCACAGTGCACAAAGGCAACCCCCATTCCACTAGGGCTCAAATTACTGCACAGTCCTCCAAAATCTACACACAGCAGGACAATACTACACACAGGGAGGAAAAGAGAAAACACCACGACTATTCACAAAATAAAAACTGAAATTCGGAAAGGTCTCGAAAGAAATTACTTGAGGGAATATTTTTATGAGCACTGCAGTCTCTCCTCCCCTCAACATGCAACAGAACACAAGGTGATGCGATCCCCCTAACATTGTCATCACTAGCTCATCATCATCACCACTGGCTCATGCAGGTTCACTGGGATTAATGACACTGCTGCCACCCTCAGCAGCAGGGCTGAGGGGCTGGATGGTCACACAAATTATTCAACTTTCCAGACCTCATATACAGTACACTAGATGCAGCAGCATTTAATAGTCTCCCAACCCTACAATATAATATAGGCCCACAGGTTGTAACCAGTGCACAGCATACTGAATACATTATATATGAGTCAATGATTGAAAAAAAAAAAAAAATAAGATGCACATTTATTATTCTGATAAATATCTTTCTGATAAATAAGTGAAGATGCTGTGTGTGGGCCGCTGGGAAAGTGCTGACTCCTGGGGACCTGTGTGACTCACGCTGGTGACTTTGCGATAGATTTGGGCCGCGTTCTGGCACTCAGAGTATGGATATTCTGAGGTGGCCATCTCCAGCATGCACATTCCGAAGGCGTACACGTCCACTGACTCATCATAGTGCTCCTCATACATCTCCGGGGCCATGAATTCAGGAGTACCTGCAAAATAAAGGGGGAAAATCCACACTTGACTTCGGTCTCAGCTCCATGTCCATAATGAAGTCCCATGGAATGCTTAGGTTACTGAGATTAGCAATGAGCATTTCAAATGGAATTTAACCAAATAACAAAAATAATGTATTATTAGACAAAATGGCATGCACCGCTTCTCTATCAGTAGTAAAAAATATACAGATATACAACCAATAAACAAAGATATACACAAATATACACACAATATATGTATGTGCATATACATTCTCTCTCAGGTACACAATAATACATAATTAAATAGTGCACTAGTTACCAATGACACTTTTGGCAAAAGAGGCTCTTTTCAGGGTGGCGAGGCCGAGATCGCCTATTTTAACCGAGCCCGTGGGGCCCGTGATGAAGATGTTGTCACATTTGAGATCGCGGTGGATGATGGGCGGGGTTCTGGTGTGCAGGAAATGCAGGCCTTTCAGAATCTGCCGGCACCAGCTCCGCAACACCTTGGGCTTCATCACCTTGAACCTCCTCAGATAGCTGGAGAGGGAGGGAGGAAGGGAGAGAAGTGAAGCCTCCCGCCAGGTTGTCGAAATACGGGCCACAGAAGGGCCCCCTTTCAGAAGCCCCGTTCTGCGCAGGTTTAATGTGGAGCGGTCACGCTTCCCCCCCCACTCACGTCTTCAAGGTTCCTGAGGTCATCAGCTCGGTCACCAGCACGATGCACTTCTTCCCTTTGAGCGGCGACTCCCAGAAGTCGTAGAAGCGCACGATGTTGGGGTGCTGCAGCCCCTTCAGCATCTCCGCCTCCTCCTTAAAGCGCTGCCTCTCCACCCGAGACAGCTTCCGGTCCTGAGAGACACACACGAACACACACACACACACACGAGAAACACACACACATCACATGCATGCACAGTCCACTGGCACATTTGCTGTCTGAAGCAGATGAAAATGCTAAAAGCAATGCCTGATCACGAGCCAGAAGCCACGGATGTAATGAGCAGCTTACTATAGACTATAGTAAAATATTTACTTCTCTAGAAATCTGCATAGTGTTCGATCACAATTTTAAACTCACAGGTAGGTCAAAGGTTCTCCTACTCACTCTGACGTTATACCCTGACCACTGTCCCAAACGATCACATGAATACTGTTGTTACTCAACACAGGCTTAACATTTTCTTTGTGTTGGGTACACTTGCATACGGGAAGACATGGCGTCTGCCTCCAGACCTGAACTAACCACCGAAGCGGAATGCCATTAGAGCCCACGTCATAAGGTTGAAGGTCACTGCCCAAATGAACACTTATTACGACTGAATAAATCCAGTAACCGATGACGACGGTAAGAGCCAGCGCCTCCACTGCATTACGGGCTCTCCAGCTCGGCACCTCAGATGCAGAGAGAGGTTATGTAACACAGAGTGATACCAGTGCTGTTTCACTGCAGACGGGCATCCCAGAGACGCCGCAAACGACAAACACCGTACGAGCCCCATGTGGAGGAGAGGTGGGGATACAGAGCAGGCTGAGGAGCAGCGGTCGCAGCGTGCAGCGGGGCGGAGGGAGAGAGGAGCGGGGGCGGGAGGAGAGGGGTGGGGGGGGAGGAGAGGGGAGGAGAGGGGTGGGGGCGGGGAGGAGAGGGGTGGGGGCGGGGGAGCACGCTCGGCGTCGGTCGAAGGCGAGGGGCGAGCACTGCAGCACTCGCGGCCGTTTCCCAGCTCTCCTCAAACGCACGGCGCATAAATAATGCAGAGCCACCATGACGGCGTTGTTCGCGCGGCTCGGCGCTTGGCAACGCGCTGCGGCTGGCCCAACGTGCACTCGGGCCGGGAGCCCCGGCTTCTCCTTTCTCTAAAACACAGGAATGACTGCATTATTAATGCCTCACATGCCAGTTTCACTGTACCCAGCAAGGAAACAAACACCCGCGAGCACCAGCAGCATCCGGAAATATGTTAAGCATAACAGAACGTCACTTATATTCTGCGCACCTATTTTCTTTTTCATCTCAAATCACAATCATCCATTATTATTTCACCATTCTGCTGACTAAATTGCATTCAGCAAACCTGATATTGTAATTTGCTTTCACATTTCTCACAAGTCATCTAATTGATCCCAGGTAATAGAAAAAAGTAATATTCCTAATTGCATTAAATAAGACAATGCAATATGGGAACGCAAAGGTTTATTAAAACGCCTCCAAATTCTCTTGAGGCAGAACAGTCGTGTAGATTGTAAGTTACGATGTCAGAGCTGTATTTTCTCAGGGCCTTTTCACACTGTACCGCTCTAAGTGCAGTACATGGTATGAGGGAGCAGGATGAGGCCACACAGCTGCAGAGTGGTCTCCATCTGGGCTGCGATGTGCACCAGCAGCTCTGCCCCCACTGTAAGAAACCAGCACTGAAAGGGCTCCAGCAAACGCCCAGCCGTAAATGTAGGCTATGAAAGCTGGTTTGAGTAGCACAAGCTGTGTGAATAAATGGACGCAGCCTTAGCGTTAATATGCACACCGGCCCTACAGCCCCAGTGTAGCGCACTCAGAGCAGAGCGGCCAGTCTGGCGCATGCTCCCAGCCCTCTCGACGGGCCAGCGCTACAGAAAATGGCCTGTGACATCGGCAGGAAGCAATCCATAAGCACTCTGTCAACCTGACTCCGCCTGAATATTTAACTCCATTAGTGCAGTGCGCGAGAGCCGGGCTCCGCATTACAGCATGCACAAGGCATCGCTGCAACGTCCACCTCCAGGCCCCTTTTCCAGCGCACTGATAAACTGCTCACCCCCCAGGGGAGGAGGGGGGAGCACACTGTTAGACGCGTTTCACTCCTGCTAGATTCCTTAAAGTGCACGAGCCTCCAGGAGACGGACTGCAGAAAAGCACTGTCGCCGTTCTTTTAATTCATACACAGGCCCACAGTTTAAAAAGTGAAACAGCAGCGAAACATCACCGTTCACAGGAACGTCTGATGCTTCAGAGACCCTACGGAGAGCTGCTCAGCGGGTCAGTGAATTACAGGCCACACCCACATTTGCATCCTCACTGAAATGAGATCTGGGATAGTGTCTCTTCCCCATGCTGAGAAAATCAAACCGACATCAACTGCTGTCCACTGCGTATCCTCACCTCAATAAGCTGACTGTTTGAACCTGCCAGAACCCATTTCATTACACCTTTAAAAAATAAAAAATAAAAAAGCATTAAAAATGCCTATTAATATTTTAAAACCTATTTTACAATGAAATTATTTTGCAGTTCCCCCTCTGTGCCAAAAAAGGAAACATTACAGTGAGGATTGCAATTTTAAGCTTTTTAATCACCAAGATTAAAAGCAAAAAATAAAAATAATCTTCTGGTGCAGACAGAATAAGTGCTTGAGTTCACAGCCTACGCTTGTAATAAAAAAAAGAAAAATGTTACCAGACAGCCATCACCCCATTACGTCACACCACTGTTGCATCCTTAACCTGTCATCACCTACAACATGTTATGTAACCATAACCTGTTGCAGGTAACAACAGGGCAAGAATGCAACAAACACCAACCATATTTGATTTCCCTCATTTTACAAAGAACAGGATAGCCAACAGGCAGCAGTACCTCCTGAGCCAAATCTCTAAAGGTACGCAAAGCCCTCCCCCAGTCTGCTGTGTCAGGGAGGTCAATGCATCAGAAATACAAGGACCGAGGGACAAATTTGCCCTAAAAACCCAACAACCTCTGAAACTCAGACAAATTATTAAAGGAATATGGCCGCTCTGCCATAAAGAGAGTTATAAAATAACAAAGATAGTTGAAGAAACCGGGGGGGGAGATAGACAGTAATAAATGCTGCAGACGCTGTTTTTAACAATACGAGGCATCGCACGGTGGTCTGAGCGAGCGTGACTCAGCATCCGTGCTGTCGGAGCCGAGAGGAGGCTCCCCCCCGCTCCCCCCCACACGGCCGCCCTCGGAGCCAGGTCACCGCTCGGTGTTCAGGGATGGAGAGCGCGAGCAGAAAGGCCGTCTGGCCCACAGCAGGCCTGCGAAAGGCCTCGAAAGACGCTCTGTCCCCCACTGAATAACCTCCCAGCTTTCAGGGCCTTCCAGTCAGCCGGGCCTTTTGTGGGGACAGGGTGGCACTGCTTTCAAACAGATGTGTCCATTTGAGGCTGTGTTTCCTAAGGCTAATGACTAGATGTTTTTTTTTCTACTTCTGAATGGGCAACAAAAGAAAAGGCCCTTTTTTGTGTGTTGAAGACCTCAACAATGAACCTGATAACCTTTGTGCATTCTCTGTTGTTCTCGAGGGCCTGGGTCGTTTTACTAAAAACAAAAATAAAACATGAAGTGACTTAACAAGATGCCCAGCTACGTCCACAGAGTCTGTTGTGATGTTCTGTGTTTTCAGGGGTAAAAAAAAAAATAAACCCTATGGTGGGCAGTCACAGAAGGGTACATACAAACAAGCATGCACGTGAGAAAACTTCCAGTAAACCATAGCTGCCCTGTGGCTAACAGTCCCCCTTAACACACTGACAAATGCCATCGACTTTCAGGGAGGGGCCTGGTTTGGTTGCCAGTGATGTAAGCGCAGTGCGTCACGCACACATCACTAGGCAGTCTCTCAGCTGGCAGTAAGCCGCAGTGTTCATCACATCGGCACCATCGCGCCTCCCTCGGCCGCTCTGGGGGGGGGCTGATGAATGGGCTTCCGGCTGAGGACGTTTATGAATGCGCCGCACGTCCAAACCAAAATTTACCGAACAGCCAGCAGCCATAATCTAGTACAGATGCCAGGCTAGAATGACTTAATGACCGCCATCAAGAGTCTGAGCAGTGCCCCTCGCAAGAATGGATTCATTTCTCTAAAAGAAATAAAAATTTAAAAAAACTGTGGAAAAGAATAACTGTTGATCCACATTTAGAAAAAACTGAAGCAAATTTCCACTTGTCAAATTTGAACAGTTTAGCTTTTGATCATCTTAAACTCCACTAAAAAGCTAACAAACAAATGTAGAATTCATGCATCTTGAACATTGATTCTTACAAACTGGCATTCAGCCAGAAGAACAGCTAAAAGCAGAGGATGTGTGGGTGGCGGGTGGCAACATGGGCAGGCCAGGACTGCTGGTATAAATCCTGCATCTCTCTGGCGTCACCATGAAATATTAACAGGCTGCAGAATCTACCACCGCAGTCAGAAGAGAAAAATCTCCTCAACAACAAACAGCTGAGCAGGGGTTTAACAAAATCATAAGACCCATGAAAGCTGTTGAACTGTCACTGTTCAATTTACCAAGACGGCTGCACGGCTGTTCCAGGAGACGTCATTCGCAAACCCAAATTCTCCAAATGAGCATTATGGCAGTTTGACTCCTTTCTATGTCTCCTGATTGGATGTCAGCGTAATGTCCACCAGACAAAAATATTTGGATTAATTTCCAGAAAACTAGCTTAGCCTACTGCCGATGAGCGGCACCACACTAACATTAGATGACAGGTTTTAAAAGATTTAGCATGAGCACTCAGAGAGCGACTTTTTGGTCATGCCCCATTTTTACAGATGAGTCTGACTGCATTCACTGGCACGCACAAGAGCAAACTTCATTTATTTTGTGACTCTGCCATGGACGACTGCAGAAAAAGGCCCTGCAAATATGAACATCTAAAGAGTTAAGAGCAGCAAGTCCCAACGCCCAATCTCCTCTCCAGTGCCCCTGATTTCAAAGTCATTTGCTTTTTTATTTAAAAGTAGGAGTAAATGCAAACATTTTGCACAGACTGTAGAACTCTGTCTAACCTGAGCTACATTAATTCTACCATGGGTTCTAAACAAATGATGTTCTAAACCGATTAGGCTAAGTATTTGATGTAGCTGGATGAGTCTATGTAAACAAATGATCATGTTTAAAAACTGAACCTCAAAAGTAAGGTAATCTTTGAACAAAAGGATCCGTGAAATGAACAGAAGTCCTATAAAACAATAGAGTTAACCATGATGGAAATTTAGATCCATAATCTGCTTGCAGCCAGAACTTCTGCTTTCTACTTGTGTTCTTTTAGCAGCAATACACATGAAACCATAAGACTACATTTGAACCCTACAGTAATGTGGATCGCTTGGAACTCTGAAATGGTCATAACCGAAAATACCGTATGGAATTGCACTGGAAGTTTGCATGAACACCAAAGATAGCCTTACTGGAGATATGGATTGCTTAAAGACAAAGGGGTGGTTTTGATAGCTCATTAGAAGACAAAATGGAAGAGACACCCATAGAAAGGTGACAATGCCCATTTGGTTGCCAGCCATCTGGTTAGTGGACAGGACCCAGCATTTTATTTCAGGTATGGGGTATAAAGCTTGTGGTAAAACCATAATTGCCTTTCTTTTAACCTCTAACTCATAGTATGGAAGATACCATTTCTGCTTTGTTAAATTGTTTCAGACTGCAACCATCTTACAAGAGACAAAATTCCTACAAAATACAAATTGTAATGATTTACAGGAATGATTACATGCAATACTCTAGTCTTACTTTAACAGGTTTTTTTTTTTTTTTTTTTTAAACTCTAAACCTTTTCATAAGTTAATAATCAATAATCAAACCAGCCTTACTTGTATAATAGAGACACAGCTTGAAAGAGGCATGATTGCTTATGCTACTTCCAGGTTGATACCGCATTCATCTGACAGGGCAGTCCATAACCCCACCAGTAAATGAACCAGCTGTGCCCCACACAACCTGATCACATCGCATCATGAAGCCACACAACCTTTTCTTGTTAATCCCTCTCTGTGTGCAAAAACACATATGCAGCACTTCAGCTTCTTCAGCACGTAGCTGGCAGCCACAAACCCCGGTGGGGGATGCAAATGATTTATGAGTGAGGGTGGACTCAGCGCCGATGACTGGGCCAAACCAGCTGAGGGAGAACGAGGCTGAGGCAGGGATGACCCAGCCCAAACGGGACAGGAGGAGTGAGGCGGTGTGTCCGTGAGGAGCGGCAATGCGGAGCGCCCCCTCTCCCTCCTCCCAAGGCAAGTCCAGCGCGCTCCTTTCCCTCAGCGGACACGGCTGCGTTAGGACACAGCCCCTAAGACTCTTTCCCGCCACAGGGGACACGAGCAGGTTGACAAACAAGTGGTGCCATTGAACAAAGGCAAAATCGCAATAATAGGCTTTTTGGCGCTTATTCTCCTTGTATAATGTGCAGAATAAATTGCAGGGGAAAGCCAGATAAACTGAGGTTAGTGCTGGGGTTGGTAGAGTTTTCTGCTTCAGTATACTGTACTCTGCACAGCCTCCGGCAGATTGGAAGAGTTTCCCTGTGAGTACGATGACATACTTCTCTTTTACTCGAATTGACAATAGCTCTACTATCCTGAGACGTGGGACAGGGGCCTTTGTAATCACCAAATGTGGAACTGGCACATGTATACATATAGTTCAAACAGTTCAGCAGCACCATTTTTTTCAACACCAATTTATCACATCACACTAAAGATATGCTCATAACATTGTTCCTCTGCGAAAGCCAGTTTAGAAATGATTTATTGTCTTTTTCACTGAGTAAATGAAAGTCTGTGGCAAGTACAAGACCTGTGGGTCAGAGAAGCGACATAGTAACATGTTTTCAAAACGCTGCTCCAGGAGAAAGACAGGTGTTCATCAGGCTCTCTCCAGAGAATGGAAGCTCTTAAACCTTCCAGATGTAGGCTGCCAGTGCCCCTCCCTCTGAATTTGTACTCTTAAGATTTCTACAACCACATACCAAGGAATGAATCTGTCTCTTTGGCATGTACAGCACATGTACAACAAGCAGGGTGACAAAAGCATGAAAATGGCCACATGAGGCTTGAGTGGATCTGTGCAGCCTAAAGATCTTTTGATATACCTTACTATAGCTACATACAGCACTTAAATCAATGCTTTTCTGGCAAAAAAAGAACCCAATGAGTTGTGAACCAGAAGTTACCCATCTCCTGGAGACTTCTGAATCCACCGAGTCAGGATCACAGTCCATGGCTTTCTAACCCTTGTGCTACATTCATACACATTTCTGAAACTGTGAATGAAATGTAACAGTTCCTGCAGGTTTCAAATGAAAGGTGTTTTCAAAACAAAACCCGATAACCATGCCAAGGCTCTACTTTGGTATCAAGTTCAGACAGACTATTTCCTCCTGGACAGGACTGTGATATCTCCAAAGCAAATGGCAGGCAGAAACGTTTTGTGACACCATAAAGGAAATACACCAAATTTAAATTACAAATGGTCAAATAAAATATCTGTGGTGCTATGCAATGCGCTGCAGACAAGCCTGCGCAAAACGATGACTTTATTTACCAAGCCAACAGAGACCATCTGTCCCCTAGCGCCCCGCCCGCAGAGCGCAGCTGCGCAGTCGAACCCTGTTTGGAGTGGCGCGAGGCTTCGGGGCCCGCCCGTATCCAGGACGCCGGACTCAGGGCTGCTCCAGGAACGTCCCGAGCTGACCCTCTACTTTTATCACCAGCTGCAGATCGTGCCAAAGCAGCAGACAGCCTTGACTCAGCAAATCCCACAGTTTTACCTAGACACAACACTGCGCAGCTACAGCTGAGGGAGTGCAGCTGCTTCAACAGCCCGCTGCTGCTGCTGCACAAACCCCAGCAAGACATCGCCTACTGGGGTCTCTCCCCCCCCAGCAAGACATCGCCTACTGGGGTCTCTCCCCCCCCAGCAAGACATCGCCTACTGGGGTCTCTCCCCCCCCAGCAAGACATCGCCTACTGGAGTCTCTCCCACCCCAGCAAGACATCGCCTAATGGGGTCTCTCCCCCCCCAGCAAGACATCGCCTAATGGAGTCTCTCCCCCCCAGCAAGACATTGCCTACTGAGTCTCCCCAGCAAGACGTTGTCTCTGGAGTCTCTCCCCTCCCCCCAGCAAGCGTTGTCTACTGAGTCTCTCCCCCAGCTGCGTTGTCTACTGGAGTCTCTCCCCACCCCCAGCAAGACATCGCCTACTGGGTCTCCTCCCCCCCCCCAGCAAGACATTGCTTACTGGGGTCTCTCCCCCCCCCACCCAGCAAGACATTGCTTACTGGGGTCTAATCTCCTGCAGTTAGTGAGCATTAGGTCTACATATAGGTCAATGGTCATTCCCATTTTTTTCCCTATTCAGGATATGCTTGGCTAGTCTTTCGCCTCTGAAGTATATTCTACTGAACAGGAGATTCCATTGTTAGGCATTTCCTTCAACACCTTTTACTCTCCCATCTGGCATTGCCTCTGCTTTAGGATAGACAGTGATTAAAGGATTAGGTTCATCAGCTGAGGTTGAATGAAATGTCTAAAGGCCCAGACAGGGAGGCATAATGAGTCACTCCAAATGAAATGCAGAAGAGAGTTGGAGTCAAGGTGACTGACGGAGTCTAAAGCCCGTACAAACACAGGCCGTGCAAAGTTCCACAACAGAGCATGAGAACGCGTTCATCACACTGTACCAGAAATGTGCCAACAGTACTCTTAGCCTACACTGTATTACATGGAACTGTATAACGCTCAGTGTTAGCATGACTTAGCATGTGACAGGAGCGGGGCCTTCCCACACCCCTAACAGGAAGATGGAACCGGCAGGGTGATGCAGCAGGTTGTGGAGGACCGTTGGTCTTTCCACACCCACACAAACGCATGCACACGTGCTCTCCTCTGCGAATGCCGGCCCCTGCTGACCGCTTGTTTGTAACTGGTGACCCACTTTGGACGCCTTTGTTTTTCCACCTCAGTGACTGGGTGAGGGAGAGCAGCCTCAATGGGGTCAGTATACATACCACACAAAAACACGCGAGCCCCACATTCCCACCAAACCAAAACATGAAAGGCTGAGGTCAGAGCTGGTTCAGAAAAGGTAACACCGCCCGAGAGAGTGACACACAACAATCGCAAAAAAAATAAATAAATAAATAAAAAAAATACTCCTGATCACAACATGGGCAGTTTAATCAAATTAACAGGTTAAGAAATGAGAGCCCTTTGGGGAGCAGAACTGTCTTTCTATTGAATTGATATATTAAAGGCTGAACCAGTTGGAGAAGCGCAACACCCCACACAGCATCTCGACCTGTCGCTCCCTTCAGTCTCCTGAACAACACAGGTGTGGTACAGATTTGACCAGCCGTTGTGTTCATCAAATCCATTCCTAAATACAGCAAAGGGAAGTAATAAATAAATAAATCCCATTATCCTGGAGAGATGCCTGTTAATATTTCTCTCTGAAAAATGCAGTCACTGGAAAGTACACACTAGACCAAAGTCCAACCGCAAAAACAGATCACTCAAGTATTGTGGGAAAATAGTGAAAACAGGACACAAAATCCTCTATCCTGAACCAAGCTGTGAGGAATGCTGTAATGAATGCTTCATATATTTGATATACATCATTGTATACTATAGGCTATCCAACAGGAAAACTGACTAGGGACATTTCTGGAATTGAATCAGCTGTGGAATGCAGAGATGGGAAAGGGAAGATAGGAATGCATAAGAAATTGCACCTATAGGATTTCTGGCAACAGAAGCAGTGTCATTGCTGGAATTCTTTAATAATTACTCTGTTTTTCTGGGCCACATTTACAAAAGAAACATTTGTGCCAATGCCAGCCGCAAAGCACATTTCAGATTTTTATAGGATACCGCTGCTTCAAGTTAAAACACTTCTAATAAAAATAAAATTATACATTTTATTTAGAGGCAGTATTTCCACTATATCACCACAGTAACACATCAAATCATCTTCACAACTGGTCCACTGATCAGAGTGATTCATCCATTGCATAACAGAGGCAACTACAATTATGCATAACCCCACCTCTATAGTTAGTGTTTAATAATCAAGCCATATACTAACAATTAGGCCCAGCCTGGTATAAAATGCATACAAAATAGGGCAATAAATAGGTCAGTATACAAAAAAATTAAATAGATATCTTTATTGTCAATAAGAAGACATTTTAATACAAACACACCAGAAAAGCCCAAAAGGGTATTTCTGAACAGTTAAGCATCATGAAACATGCACCATCTGGTTTAGCAGAGGCAATGTGGCAGGTCTGAAAAGCATGGCCTGATTAGCACTACCAGGCAGAAAAGCCATGTGATACCACTAGGCCTCCTGCATCCAAAGAGTGGAAAATCACAGACGCACGTGTGCCCTTTCCCTCTGCAGTGAACAAGAACTGCTCTCAAAACAGGCTCCTCCACTCAGCACCAAGTGTTGGCACAACAAACGAGCGAAGCTGTAGCAAATGTCCGCGGCTGTGTCAGTTTGCAAGGGGGGAACCTTCATGTCAGGTAACAAGCCCCCCCAGACAGGCCACAGTCAATTAGACCCGTTTACAGTCTGCAGATAGCGATTCTGTCCTACCCTTCCCCTCATTAGCAGCAATAAACCTGCCTGTATAAAGTACTTAAATTATCCATGTAATTTACATTTACTGCATTCCACCTCCCCAAAATGTGAAACTTCTGCAAGAAACCTCTGCACAGCTAACACGACAATGTTATTGTAAGGGACAGTGAAGCATTTCATGATCATAGTCACAAACACAGTGGTGATGTACATTGTAGGTTATAACTGAGCATTAATGATAAGAAGTAGCCTTGTCAGCTTATCTTGTTGCCCTTCTGTGTACTTTTTCCAAGATCTTGTACATCCATATCTACCACTGAGAGTGGTCCCCACATCAGGACAAAGTACTCTAAATGAGGTCTGACAGAAGAGAGATATAGCATGTGTTTCCAAACTCAGGAATATATTTTTAATCTTCAAAGGTTTGGCCATATTTCCTTTAGAATTCGCTCAGAACTGACTTTTTCTGTATTTTGCAAAGTTGCTTCTCCAGTTTGACACAGTGGACTGAGCTTGGGTTACATACATTGTGAAATTATTTCTATTAGTGAATATCTTTGAAATTTTAACCACTTCTCATTCACAGTACAGCAGTCTGAACATTGTATCCAGTCCACAGAACTTCACTGATCTCATCCAAGTGGTCTTACATGGATTTGTACCACGCCTGGCCAACGTGAGAGGCCTCAGTACTTAACTTGCTTTATCTGATCCGTGGACCAGTAGGCTGTGGCGGTATACCAACTATACCTACAATATCTAATGTGCCAAGCAACACGGTTATACCTCCCTAATGAGCCAGCCCATAGCATTGCATCCAAGCTCCACATTGCACATCTGAAAGCTTCAAAGCATCAGCCTCGAGTGTGGTTTTTTCTGAGATTCAGAGAAAAAATAAAATAACCAACTGTCCACAAATAAAGGTACAGTAGCATTTACTGTGAGATACTTTGTACGTCACTGCATGAGAAACACGTTTCATAAAATTTTGGAATTTGTATATTTTGTGCCACACACTGCAACAATGGCATGGCTCCAAAAAAAGCACTGGGAAGCATTCCAGTGCCCATATTAATTTTGACAGGAAGCACTTCCCACGAAGTTCACTGTGGGCCCTGAATGGTTGTAGTTATTGTTATATTAACAGTGCAAACAGGAGGAAGACTGTATGCTTGTTTGTATTTGCTTGTTTTTGTGCTATAATACAATGCTATATTTAAAGTACAGCATCCCACAGTGGAACGACTTGGGATGACAAAGAAACAGTTGTTCTTGAAGCACTATGGACAGCCATTGTTATGGAAACGAAATTGCAGGCAAGAAATAAATTCACAGTAGTCCAAAAGGCTAATGTTTGTTTCCAGATTGGAACTCAGGCCCAACACAAAGAAATGTGCTTAAAAAAACCTAATCTGATTACCAAAATGTGACACCACAATTTAGAATGAATTTGGACACTTAAATGCATTTTCTTTGAACAGATTCCTACAAATACAGATCAGGTAATGCTACAACACATGGGAAGAGAATACAATTTGCTTAAATCCAAAATGCATAGCCTCCCTCCTGTGCAGTCAAATGTGCTTAATAATCACAACATACCACTGAGCGTGCCTGGGAATCCCCAATGTCAATACATCCCAGATAAAAGCTCCAGAATTATTCAGCAAGCGAAACTTCAGCTCTGACCCACTACACATAAGAACACGTAGAAGAAGACTGCAGATGTTTCGTAGTAGCGGCAACTCCTATCCTGTGTTGGTTTTCATGATCACAGGCTAACAAGGATCTTTTGTTCAAAGCAGTAATTTGTCCTCCAAAAATGAAAACCAAGTATTGTTGCCAGATGATTCAGGTGGTGAGGGAGGTGTTCATATTTCCTCCAAATAACCCTGCTCTGCATCCGGATGGCACCTGAGCCCACCCACTAGTGCAGTGCATAGTACAACCAGCCCTCGGCAGCCCCCGACTACCCTTAACTGCTTTGCAAAGGAGGCTATATCACCCTGGGGCTGTTACGACAGATTTCATCCCCCCAACAATTTCATCCCCCTATTCACTTCCAGGGTTACGTTTCCGGTTACGTTCCCTTAATGCGTAAGTTGGCGTCAACTTGACTACCTTGCATCCGTGGTTTCCAATGCATTTTCTGCTGGTTTCTAACGACAGTGAGCGATATTTATATTAATTATTGTACTCACTATTCCACCTAATTTACACGTCATTACACAAGCTAAGATACAGAAATATCACACACACACACAAATTTGTATTCTGTTCATATGTCTATCGTTTGTTGTACTCATGATTTTGCAAAATGTATATACACACGTCATGCCAATAAAGCTTATTTGAATTTGAATCTTCAGACAGAGATCTGACCAATCAGAGCAATGTAACGGCACAACGTAACCCCGGAAGTGAATGGGGGGATGAAATTTGTAAGGGGGATAAAATTTGTTGTTCAGAACGAACCCCTTGCATGTCAGCCAATCAGAACTGACCGTGTCAGACAACTGATCGCCTGTAAGAGGCAGATAAAAAATATGCATTATTTGTAAAGATTTTGTAGCAGTTGTGAAAGTTCCATATGTTGAGTAGACTTCTTAATTCTTACAATTTATAGCTCACATTTGACAGGAAGGAATAATACTAAATTACTAATAAATCAATAAATAATGTAAACATTATATCCTAATCATTCAAACATCCTTTTACCATCATTACTGGTTACATTTTCAGTGTCTCTCCCCTCCTCTTTCTTCAGTGTTTAAAAAAAAAAAAAAAAAAAACTGTTCTCTTTTGGATCTCTCCCAAATCGGCAGCGAATAATGCGGCAATGAGATACAAACGACAGGTTATTCCAAAAGGGGGAAAGAGCAGAAAAACTAGAACTGTGGCAGTTTATTTTTCGTTCATGTTGTAGGCCAAATGTAGTTCTGGTTCAAATAGAAGAAAATTAGCCAGCATTCATTCAGCTCATTCCTCTGATGCCCTTTGCCAAAAGGAAGCATTTCTGGCCACTGACTAATTTAACTAATGCCACTGAAGACAATGCAAACCAAAACATATTCACCACATGAGCAGAATAAAATAAAGATTTAATATATACTCTAGCTCACCTTAATTAAAGTGCAGGCAATCTGCAGTGCATACCCTTACAACAAGAAGTCTTACTGTTCTACATGCTTCATATTAGGCTATATAATACTGAACAACAGCAAGAACAATAAACACACTAGTTAAATAAAACATGACACAGTTCTCTAGACATAGAAGTGAACTTCAGATTAAAAGGAGCAATTGAGTCAGTTTACTTTCCAAAATGACATATTGGCTTTTTTGAGATGACGTTAGTTCTCAATTTTCTTGCTAAATATACTAGTTACGAAATTGTGCTTGACAGATATACAAGACTTTGGGGGTGTTGTGCATTACATATGCGGGATTTACTACCAGGTAACCTCGTTTCAGAGAGAAAAGAGGTGTCCTTTCACTTGACACAGCAGTTTAACACAATCGCCTGGCAATGGACATGTGCCAATGGCTGTAAAGGTATGCACTCTTTCAAGTTCCGCTGTTGTTATGAATTGTAATGAACAGTTCTCCGCAAACAAGCCTGAGCAGAAGAGAAAAATAACAAACATCGACCTGCACAGCTCATCCCTCAATAGACTATTAATTACAAAGCAATCTCTCTGCTGACCCATGAGCTCCCTGTCCTATTGTTTGAAACCACAAAGGAACACTCTCCAATTCTGTGGCCAAAGAAAACATTTGCAATTCAGTGGTGACCCTAACACAAAATATATCCTGATCTAACCATTAATAGCAACACTATCACAGTTATCAGGACAGTTTAGTCCTCACTGACAGCAAAACGTCACACAACAATAATGTATGTGGCCATGCCTCAAAAGTTACCAACAAACAATTTATTTCAGGATCAAATGTTTTGTTTGGATCAAGCCTGGATTTTCAATCACCTTGTAATAAATCATTAAATTGCACAGCTTTGTGCATGCAAAAAAAAAGTCCAGTATAAAAAATAGCAGACAAAAAGCCCTGTGACGTAGCTGCATATTCCTCAACGCTGCACATAACTGACCTATTTTAAAAGGTATTACAAGAATGTGTAGGGCGATTTATCACTGCGTCTCAAACATGAGGATGTTAATGAGCAGTTAAGTGAATCAGGAGGCCGGTTTTTTCCCCTTCATGAAGGCCTGCTACAATAGGTCAAAAACAGATACCTTACTTGTGACATATCTAGCTTTCGCATATTTGTCTTTTCCTTTCACGTCTTTAAACTGTAGTTATACATATCCCATCAATTACATGGTTAAGTACAATGTCACATATGATCAAAATCCTTACCTGAAGTTCACACCACGCAACTTCGACCCAGGTTTCTGTGTCGAGACCCTTGTAGACAGTCTTGAAAGACCCCCTGCCAAGTTCAATATCAAACTTGAGGAACCTGCCCCCCGGTGATGTGGACACAGCTTTCATCTCGGCCTCCTCTTCGTTCTCGTCACTGGCTGCTTTTCCGGCATTTTTTGCACTGTCGGAGGGTGTAGCATTGCTTTTCTGTTCCACTCTGTCCTTGTCCTCGTCGGCGCTAACACTTTCCGTGGCGCTGTCTTTTTGTCCACATTGACTCTCGGTGCTAGAGCCTTCTTGTAAGCCTCCACGAGTTCCCAATGTCCTGTCTACAATAGTGCGAAGGTTTATATTCAGGATTTTGCTTCGGTTGTCACATTCGGGCTGTTCAAACGCTTGGTCGTCAGAGTCAGAGAACCACAAACTTCTTCTGATAAATCTTTGACGCACAATTCTCTGATAATTTGATGGAGGATACGCAGTAGGATCACTCCCCCCTCTCAGCACAGCTGAGGTGTCCATGTTATTAACATTACTGTCACTGATGGCTTCATACATATTAATGTTAAGTTCACATTCAGAATTGGGAACAGATTGATATGTATATCCCAGCGGGGGGTCGGAATTGGATTCACCCGCCGATTCCATTTCTGCCGATAATTTCAGTAGGTATCACTGACGTTCCCAGAATGGTTTTACCATGGTTGTTCAGAAACAACCGCAGCAGCAGAGTACCTGCAGCGCCCGCCTGCTGACGCAGTTCGGCAAAACAGGGTATCACTGAAGCGATTTCATCACACCAAATCTAAACAGCAACAACAAAGATGTATCATTTTTCTCGACATAAATTAGCTATATCATTGTAATAAAATAGAAAAAACATAACTGTAACTGTTGGCAAGCTAGCTAACGTTCGCTAAATCCCAAGACAAGATAATTTTATCATCAGACTTTGTAGCTCAGCTCTTGCGCCTCCATCTAGCTAGCTACCATTTCATATATACACACATATCAGAATAACATCATATTTTAAACAATTGCATTTGACATATGTAGTTAAATAACAACCGAACCAACTGCACCCAAAGCAAATGATTGTACTGACCTCGGAAGATAACAAGAGATTGCTTAGCAAACACAAATGTAAACGCGCCGCAAGCTTCGGCAAATCGGCCAACGTTAATGTTCAAAGGGTAACTAACGTTAGCAGTAATTTTGTAGCTAGCTACTGTAGCTGTGCCTAACCCGTTTTAATTTAGTTACAAGCTAGCTAGCTAGCAATACGATTGCCCGTGTCATTGAGCATCTTAGCAAACGTTTGCCACACAAGGGTAACTCGTTACCTCTAATTAACCAACTATTCATCCCTTGATATATTACTTTTTTGAAATTCGGAAATAAGACAATAGGTACTTACAGTGTACAGCATACCACTAGCTTGCAAGCCATCGTGGCAAGGAAGGTTAGCCAGCTAACAGATCCAAAAGAAATCCAACACAAAACAGTGAAGTGAACAACGGTAAGCAATCTGGCTAACCGCAGCTGGTCATTTCCCTGGCATTTGGCTTCAGCTCCAATATTTATCAACGAAAAAATTACCACTTGTTCTCAGAAAAATTGGGGGAAATCAACACCACTCCTCTACGCTATGCAATATTACAACGCATGCAGAGCTAAATTAGTTAGCGTAGGTTGCTAGGTCCCAGCTATATAAATTGCTTCAATAGGCGCTCGCTAATGCAAACAAAGAATTCTGATTTAACTCCGTGTTCAAATCCGGGCAATTTTTTCATTAAGGCTTGATATTATTAACACCTGCCTAAACTGAAACGCCACAAGAACCAGGTCGTTTCGCCCCATGAAAATTAAATGTAGTCAATGAAAGACATCCCATTACAGGTCCAATTTTACACATTCGTTCCACGCCCCTAGCAACGACACGTAAGGCCTTATCCAATAAAAGCGCACGTTTTCTGGTGATGTCTCCTATTTATGGCTACACAGAGGTGGAGTGTGGTGTGGACCCAAACCTACACGCCCTTTCCCTTTAAGTGTAGATAGATTCTGCTCCCAAGCTTTGATCTCGATTCAGCTGTCACCTTCTAGTGGTCGAGGTGTGAAAAATTGAAGATGAGGCTGGTCCGTCGTCGGTTAGGCAGGAAGATTCACCAAAACCAATCTAAGTTACTGTTGCACGTGAAAAGAGATGCGTCTAGCTCATATATCCCAACATACATAACAATAGCTACAATTGTTCAAAAAAACTTTGATTTTTAATTCACTGACAACATGCAGTGATTGTATTTGAATGACTGATTTCCAGTTTTTAATATATGCTATTCAATTTTGTTTAAAAATGGCATTGATTTAAAACTGATTGGCCTATCACTTTTAGAGAACGTAGGCTACATCCGTTGATACATGTTAAAAGTCATCCTATCAGTTTTTATTAGCCTGAAACCGAAAAATAGGCAATCAATCAACATACCAATTAGAGCATGAGCATAATGCGAATTATGCTGACGTGTTCTAGCTAGCATATGTGCATATAGGTTACTTCTTATGTGTGTATACACGTAGTGTGCCTGTTTGTTTGTTCTCCCAATGATGCATTAAATTTAAGGTCTAGCCCCCAATCATCAAAAAGTCTTAGACATATAAGTGGTGTATAATAATTCGAAATTATTTGCAGATGGTCATTCAGTAGATATGTTAGTCATGTAGTGAAGTAGTTCATATAGATTACAACAGAATTAGGTTGTAAGCATCATCCATACAATCAATCTACTCTTCTTAGCGTGAATGATAACGTTTCCTGCTTCATACACTTCATTCAGTTTTTTATTTAATTTTTTCCGGTTAATATCCCCTCTTTAACATATGCATTTACAAGTAATTAATCTACATGGTTGCCTTACGTTATCTGTCACATTATTGAACTTATTTGGTAATTTTTACACCAGTATCTTTTGAAACAACGTGGTTGCACACACAATATGCACACTGTGGAAAGTGTTATAAGAATTATAAGAAAATTATAAGAAACTGTATAGTTCACGGACGCCAACGAACTGTAACTGAAGAATGCGATGGCTTGGGTAGAATTCAAGCAAGTGGAGGCTGCAGTACCTTTAGTGCACAACAGAGAGCACTGATAATTTTATGTATTAAAATGTACAATGCTTAGCCTATTAATACACGCGAGCATATTAATACACACGCTTTAGATTATTGTAATTGTATATATTATTCTTACTTACCTAAAACTAAATAAATACAAACATGACTTCATAGTCAGTGCCTTTTCAAAAAAATAGATGAAATGCTTGCTTCATGATATTTTTCTAACTCGCACCTCAACGAGCACAATTACTGTTATATAGGCTGACTGTGGGCCCCATATATATTTGATAAAGATTCCTCGCGCTTAAACTATTTTAAAATATTGCAATCTACAAAGTTTAGCCAATTTAACTTAGCTAATGGCTACTTTTGCAATGACTCACAATGATCTTTTCCGGACTTAACCGAGTAGCCTTCTAAACGCCCCCCCACTTCGGGGGCGGAGAGTGGGAACTAATCATTCTTAACCGCGCGACTATCCCCCTACACAGTAGAAAATTCATTCCTACATTTTGACTAAGATTGAAAGGACATTTCGCCGTTATCAGCTGTCTTTGCTGCCTGGTAGAGATGGCTACGGAAAGCATGGAAATGAATGGAGGAGCAGACAGAAACAGTGGTGGAGAGGTAAGGTAACGAAACCGTTACGCACAAAGAAGCTTAGAGAATGGAGAGGAATGGAACACTTTGTCATTATCGGGCCTCAAGCGCGCGTAAACATTAGCGCATAGATACGCGTAACGTTATTGCAATGAAATATTGTTTCGTTAATTTGATTTCTGTTACTACACGCGTTCTACATATTAAAATGGCCTGCTATTCATGCCGTGCTCTCAGCTGGGAAGCTCTACTTGAAATGGTCATGTTGAAGCCAAACCGCTAACTAAAATGTTGTATCACATTTCTTTTGAGCATTGCAGAGGTGGCAAGAAAGTGAGGTTTCAGTCATAGAAATGCGCAATTTAACATGTCTTATTATTGGTATTGCTTTCTGAACAAATCAAAGGACCGCATACGGCGTATTTAAGCTAGGCTATATTTATTTGGCTCTGTAACTGTAAGACAATATTTAGATTTCGATGGGCTATACATGAGTGATGCGTGCCCCTTAAGTGAAACTGCTGACAATTTGCCATTTTGTAATGCAAATTATATATATATGTGTGTGTGTGTGTATATGTATGTATGTATGTATATATATATATATATATATATATATATATATATATGTGTGTGTGTGTGTGTGTGTGTGTGTGTGTGTGTGTGTGTATGTATATATATGTGTGTGTGTGTGTGTGTGTGTATATATATATATATATATATGCCTTTTCATTAATTGTTATACATTTTTCATTGGCACAACTATGTACTGCACAAGGTCGATGCCAGCCTCAATAAGCAATGCTATTACATAGGCTGTGACTGTCTGATTGTTGGGGAGTAAACATTTATGAACATTAAATTACATATCGGCGAGAACATGCCAGTCCAAATGAGAGAAGTAGCCGGGTTTTGAATTTTGATGCCTGTGTAAAAACTGGCTATCGACAGCTGCAATCTGGAGTTTGGAATACATCGCATTGATAGTTTTAGTTTAGAATTTGCGTTTAGTACAGAATTTGTGAAGCAACGCATTTTCACATTTGTTATAATACAAAGAGTTTAGAAAGTACAATATAATTAAAACAATATCATTTTAACTGCACACAAACTAAACGTGTTGCTTTTCAGCCTATTTTTCTACAAATGTAAGGATATGTAACTATGTACAACATTCTAAAGATCTTTGCCTCACTCTACATATCTGCTTGTAGGTTTTCTTTCATGATGTAGCACATACAAACTACTTTAGCTAAGGCATCTTGTTACAGCTATCAGTGGAAAAGACAATAAAGTAGTGTAGTACCCCTGCAGAGATAAAGCTGTTATATTCTGGTAATGCCTGATTGCTCTAAACAGCTCAGCTTTTGTAAAGTTGGGTCATTTTACAACATGGTTTATCTTTTGTTAAAAATAATCTATGCGAATTAATTTCTAATCAATATTATTGTATCTTTGTCTAAGGATTTTACTATAGCTGCTGAAAACGATGCGCATTTCCTCCATACATGTTTTCACTTGACATCCAAAAACAGAAGTTATCATATGGTAGTATGGTCAGATGAATTTAAAAAAGTTCTGGTTTAGGCAATGGGAAATGTGTTTAAAAAGGGCAACGGGACATTAAAAAGAGACATTTTTAGGTAACTGAGAGGAAGTAGAATGTTTCTTGGTTTGGTTAGTGGCTCTCTACATTTTGCCATGAAGAGGAAGTTGCATGAAGGTGGAGGCTTGACCGGGTCATACACTCTCCAGAGAGACAGACAGGGCTAGTATAACAGTCTATTGTCTTTGTTTGAATCCGTACTCTTACAACAAGGAAAGAGGAAAAGCCTCATTGGCTTAGAAAAAATAAACATGCAGAAACTCCTGGGCGTTTAAATGTGGGAGATTACACATGCAGGAAAACCGCTTGGTAACACTCACCACAAGACCTAATTTGAACCACACACCACTGAGATGGACCTCAACACAGTGGGTCAGAAGATATTCAGGCCATTGAAAACACAAATATTGAAATATTTAAAACCAGTGGGTCGTCTGGTTAATACATATGCCTTGCCCTGCAGAAAGAGGAAATGGTCAGTTTCCTTTCGTCGTTGTTTTCTGTGGAGCTGTTTCCCTCAGGCTGCAAGGTCAGAAAATTTGCGAATAGGATGGATTGGTCTCATTTCACTTTTTCTATACTACAGCACAAACTTGGGCACACATTTTCTCCTTCGTATCGGCTACCGAATGTCTGAGCTTGTGCGTGCTTGCAGCTGTTTATTTGCATCATCTGCGCGAGCATTTGGAGTTAATGTACGATCACCCTCACCCAGCTGCTTGAGAATGTGCACATGCCCACCTTGGTGTAGCTGGAGAAACCCCTCCATCCCATTAGCAAGTCTGTGGATCACACATGAAAGCACTCCAACTCCTCATCAATCTTAGAGTCATACAGCACAGGCTGTTTGTGTTTATGTGTATTCAGACAGATTTAAAAAGCCATTGTTCCATTGTAGACTTTGATTTACTCAGGAGGAGTGCATTTAAAAATAAAGAACTACAATCATTCTTTTTCAAAGCAATTTTCTAAATTTCTTGGTCACAGAAAGAAATCACAAAATGATACTACGCAGAACAAACATAATGTGATGTTTGGCTTTTGGTGTGGCAGTGCAGCGGATGTCAGTGATGTAGATTCATGAATATGATTTAGGATGGTCTGTATTTCACTTTTTTCACAAAAATGTAAAAAGCTTCGAAATGTTAAATTTCACCTTCTCCATGGTTCAGTGACCTCTAGCCATGTGATGATGTACTGTCTTGAAAAGTATCTGTAGAAGTTAAAGGTGGCCGATTGACAGTTTCGCTTCACATTTCACAAGCAGTTGTGAGGACAGGCAAGACAACTACAACATTGTATCAACAGAAGTGCATAATGGTGGAATTTACTTTAATATTTTCTTTAACACAAGGTAATTTAGCTTATGCAAAATAGCTGCTAATAAACAGAGTGGTCTCTAGCAGGTAGATATCCATGGTATACCGATGAAAAAAATATTCAGGTAATGGAGTTTTATGTTAACTTGAAAACTTGACGGTTTGCATCACTCACCAGTCGCCATTTAACACTGATAAAATGACACATAACAAACTTTTTGAGATACAAGGTACACGGTAAGGGTCAAAGGTCTACCTACTTTACATATATCTTTGTTAAACATGAAGGAATTTAATTTTATTTAATTTTCAGAAGTCTAATATACATAGAAGCTTGAGGACTTGAGGAAATAATAATAGCCTTATTGAGAGCATGTAACACACTTCATATATATATATATATATATATATATATATATATATATATATATATATATATATATAGAAGGAATAACAAAAGCAAAATTATAAACTGATGATGATAACTGATGTGATGAGTGGAAACTGTAACTACAGATACCCAGATATATCAATATACACAGTATGATTCAGAATTTTAAAATGTTCATATAAAGTTTGTTTCAAGATTTTTAAAAGATGGTATTTGAAGTCATCAAAAGACGTACCAATAAATATTAAAATACATTGCTGACCCAGTAAATTTGATATCTAATTCTCTTGTAAGTGATACATTCAAAATGAATATTTTCATATTTTTATGAAAACTAATTGCACTTTACAGTCATTGTTTTTCAGAACTTCATCTTCAAGTTACTGACAGTTCAATAGCTGCTATTATTAAAATTATTATTATTTAAATATAATTGCCTCATATTTCCCAAGAACTTCCATTGATAATTAATGTCACAAAATTGCGATGAAAACAAAAAGCTTATTCCGTCCCTGCAGAACATATTGGAAAGGCTTCTGACTGTACCCCAGAGTCATGTCTTTGTTTCACTTAGTCTCAGGTGACTGCTCCTATCTGATATGCTGCAATGTAGATGTGCCCAACACACTGTGAATTATGAATGGCTTGTGTCTGCTCCTTTGTGAGGACTACAGAGCCATTTTCTGCCAATGGCAACACTTGTGGGGGATCATCTTTTAGCCCATGTACTCCATTTCTTGTTCACTGCTGTTCTTTCAAGGTAAGAGAGATGCACTCATTTTGACTCATATAGAAAGTCATTTATCTGTGAAATTGCGAATATTTTGGACATAAACTTTCGGAGGAACAGCTTGTGATATGCAGGGTAATTTTTAAAGAAGTGAAAATGCAACCCAATTTTGACAAAACGGTTTTGTTTCCTTGTTGTGGTAAAGGAGCATTCCAGAGTTTCAGAGCATTGCAATAAAGGAGAGTTTTTGTGTAATTCTTTTACAGTTATTACTGTATTAGTAATTTATCCTTACTATTGTCATTTACTAAGTTCATACCAAGGCAAAACAACCATGTTCACCAAAGCAACCATTCTCCTGTTTTTCTGTGGGAAATTGGGAATGGTGACATGCCATTTGTTTATATGTACTATAATACCAATAGCTCTGATAGTCAAGTTGTGACTTTCTGCTCAGCCTTTATGTAAACATGGCATTTTACACCACAGCATTAAGGAGCTTTGCATTGACAGTGTAATATTAAAATCCTGTAAAATATTATGCCCAGTTACCAGACCCTGACACTGGGTGAACACAGTAACGGAGGGTAATCAAGCATTTAGCAAGACCAGGTTAAAACCCAGTATATGGCTGGACCTAACACACGTGATCCAGCCGACCAATGGTGTGACTTCATAACTCGGCCGACCAATGGTGTAACTTCATCACTCACTCAGTCAGTCACAGACATTCGCATTTGTAGGGCTGGCCCCACTGTTGCGGTCCAGCCAAAAATGTAGAACTACTTGAAAACTAAAATAGCTGGTGAGTTTATTATTTTTAAGAATATTTTCTTACTTTATTTATTGTGAAGGCAAGCTGCCATTACTAAATGCCATATGCAGTTCCCCACATGATAAATAATAGTAAATAAAAGCAGGTGCGTTACTGAAATCATTTAAAAAAATAATACATTTTTCAGTTTTTTTCAAATACATTTTTGGCTGTCACAAATCAAATTTAAAGTGTTGTCATAATCAGTTTTGTTTGGGCAACATTCGGTCGCCTTAGTCACATTCTACATTGTTACTGCATTATTTCTCAGTCTACTCTTACTTGCTGTGGCTGTAGTCTGCTTACACAATTTATACAGAACAAATTTTTTAAAAATTTTCATGTAAAAGGGAAGATTAATCCTGGTGTCAAATTGAAATTAATCATTAAAATTAATCATATGTATGACAGTTTTGAATGTGTTTGCAATAGAAATGTGGCAGGTTTTGGGCCAGCTGCCAGAGCTGTGACTGATGGTGCCTGATGTGGTGGCTGTTCACCCAGCACATACAGTACTGTGCAAAAGTCTTAGGCACCCTAGATTTATAAAATATAAAATATAATACATAGTATATATTTGGTCTTAGATGTTTATTTTTAGTTTTCTGCATTAGCGAGTCAGTAGAAAGAGCAAATTTGAGATTTCCAAACATGAATTTTCCAAAAAATGAAATTTTACAGATACATTTTTGTATTTTGTTAAATAAAGTAATATTTTAAGTAATAGACTACTTTTCAGATAAAAACTTGATCAAGGGTGTCTGCTATTACCTGGAGAGCCAGAAGCAAGCGAAACAGCCAAAAACTGTGGCAAGTTCTCCAAAATGCTTGGAACAACTTACCAGCCGATTTTCTTATAAAACTGCAGGACAGTGTACCTAAGAGAATTGATGTAGTTTTAAAGGCGAAGGGTGGTCACACCAAACATTGATTTTATTTAGTTTTTAACTATTTACTGCTCTCTGTATTATTTTTTTTCGATATTTATAACTTTTCATTTCATTATTTTTGAAAGCATCTTAGCTGTACAGCATTTTTTTTTTTTACAGGTGCCTAAGACTTTTGCACAGGACTGTATACATGTGCGTGCACACACACACATACACACACACATAATTTTTTCTTCTTTTTTTTTGGGAAAAATATGCAGAAAGGTCAGTGGAAAAAATGTATGGCTACTGCCTCTGAGATGAGTCAGTTGCATGTAGTTCTTTGCTGGTTCATTTTGTTCACTTACTGAAATGTGGACAGTGCTATATAGTAATGAGCAGTGCAAGGCACACAAAAGTGATGGCAGACCCAAAGCTTGTTATTGTTCCAGTGCATATGCAGTGCACACTCATGTGCTGTGGTACACAGTGTGTTTGGAACAACGAGAGAAGAGTGATTGCTGAGTGCAAACAGAAATGAGACTCTTGTCTTGTGGTGGTATGCGTTTCAGACATGGCATGTCTAAGTGGCTATACCCACACCCACAGATAGGGTCATTTGACGGCCAAGTCAGCCACACAGTCACTCATCACAAATTAGGCACACTGTCTACTCTGTCCTGGTGCATGCTGGTAATGAGGTTAAATGTGTGCTGTAGCTGTCTCGTGAGAAGCCTTTACCCAACAACCAAGTGGTAAATAGATGTAATGTGGATGAGGTGTACCACTGAAACTGGGAACGAGGGAACATATTTAGGATACTGTGGTATTTGAGGTTTATCTGTGTGTTTGTGCTTTTCACTCTGTATTCACATCACTTGCAAAATGTATAAATGAGCATTCATTTTGACAAGTTAATAACCACATACCACGGGCATCCCTTCACAGCGCCAATCTCACCGGTATGTAGTGCCCACTGGAGTCCAGGTATGGAATGACTATGCTTCAGGTTTCGATCACACGGATCAAATTTTGCCCTATTGCCATATGTGATGATGTGTGTTTGATTGAGTATGCACATTTGCTAACAAGGATGATTAAAGAGCATAGCATGGCAGCATGGTTCATAACACTTATAACACAAGGATGTCTCCCAAGGACCTAGACATTTAGTTTTGTGTGATAATGATCCAATTACAGTCCCCATTTGAAAGTCTTAAGCTTCGTAGTGATTTTAGTTATAATGGCTTATTGTTACTTTTTTAGAGTTCAGACTAAATGTTCTATTACTCTAATTTGCATGAGTAATCCTACTGTAATGGTAATAAAATGATTATCTTATCTGCACCATTGTGGGGATACAAAACTATTTCAACAAGACAGCAAGAAAGCTGGGAAGTGCCGACTTTAAACATGAGGCTTTGTATCACCAAGCGGTGTTGATACACACAAACGTGACAAACACAAGTGACTTCCTCAAAAAACCCATTCCAAATTAAAAATAACACAAGGCAATGTGTGGTAAAAATGCATGTGAAAGTCCCCAACCATAGGATTTCCTGTATTTCGTACAATGTCAGTCTTGGGGTTATGTTGCATCACTTTTATCTCCGCCCCAGCTTCACAATGTCACATTGCTGAATCTCAATGGCTGGGGTGCCTGGGGAAGTTCAGTAGACCGCCTGTCATACTGTCATATTGTTACAAGTGACATACATTTGCCAAAATATGTTTAATTGAAAGGAATTTGCTTGAGCATAAAAGCAGCCCAACATGTTCTGCAAGCCCATATCCACATCATAAATATGGGCCTTTATTTAAATGAGTCATCCCTTTCCACCAGATTTGTGGCAGCATATCAGAACCAAGCTTCATGGAAAGTACCCAGAGCCCCCGCCAGGCCTGGTTTCATTTTCCTGCTCTTGGTAAAAGGAGCCACAGGAAGGGCTATTTTATGCACAGAGACAGTGTAGCTGGGCACAGCAGAAGGAGCAAGTCGTCCACACTGAACACGAAGGCTTTGGAAGGCTGTGTGGCTGTTTTCAGGGTTGTGAAGGGCTGTGGTTGTTCAGAAGAGTGAGGCTGAGATGTGGACAAGGGTCCTGTTGTTAGAGTGGTACATTAAAAAATGCAGCGCCCTTCCTCTCACAGAGAGACTTGTGGGAATGATTGGATGACAGCCCACTCTTTTCCACTTACTAACACATACTTGCTTTTACAGTATTTCCTTTTCTGAAACGCATATGTGAGCATATACATTAAGATTCTGATATACAGTCTATAAGGTTTGGGACAAACTTGACTTGGTCTGTAATCCACAATTTTAGATTTGAAATCAAATATTCTTTGGTCATAAACTGTAGAGGTCTTCCTTGGGCCACCAGGCCCTTTGCAACTACTGAGCTCACTAGTGCTCTCTTAGCAATGTTCCAAACAGTTTATTTTGGTACGCCGAAGGTTTTGCCAATGTCTATGACTTGTTTCATGTTTCTCAGCCTCATAATGGCTTCCTTGACTTTTTTTGCAATCAAAAGCCTAGGATTAAATCTAGATAGTGAAAGCTCTTATACTAAAGAAGCAATTGAACACACCTGTCTCAGCAGTGTGAACCCATTTGTCTCAAACATTATGGTGCTCTGAAATGGGGGGGGGGGGGGCTATGCATAAAAAAAGTGCTGTTATTTCTGCATGGAGTACTGAGTAAAATCAAGAAAAAATATAGCTTTGTCTCTAATGTTATGGAGCTCACTGTATGTATAAATATACAAATATTTTATAATAAAGTTAATACATTTAGTTCAGTGACTTTTCTGAAACGCATACTATGCTGTGATCCACCCCCATGATTGTAATTGATGTTCATCACAAATAATTGTGGGCTTCGATTCCTGTCCCTCTTGTGTACACTGGTATTTATGTTGAAGTTAAAAACCTGTGCTTTATACCTCCTACCAGTCCTCTGAAGATTTAATTATGCAGTACTGCATTCACTCTAAAATTAGAGGGCTCTCTTTTCATGGCTCAGTCTTTTCAAAGCCGAACCTTCCCTCCGCAGCACTTCGGGTCTGATGGATGGATAGCGTGTTGTGTTTTAATATTTTTCAGACATGGTGAGAGTGTTTGGAAGGGCTGTGCTGCAGTTCACTGCTGGCTGTGAAATGTGGTTCAGGAAATAACATCACACCACCATACATCTGCTCGGTGGAAAGTGATGTCACAGGCTTCTCTGTAGGTGTTGAGTCTGGTTGGCACAGGGCTATACCCAGTAGCCAATCAGTACAATTCTGAATTCTTATGTAACTGAGTTACAGCCAATCTGAACCCACGGTCCCTGATTTATGTACTGCAGGACATTAAATTAAGTAAATATCTTAATAAATGGAACAACTGCCATGTTCCCCTGGCATAAACACATGCCTTCTTATGCAGAATACAGTTACCTAACCAATACATAATGTTGCTTCCTTGGACCCACACCCACTGGTATCCATAGTAATCTTATACTTTATTTACATTTCTACACACTTTTAATCTTCACTTAAAAGTTTTGTTAGTCTTAAAATATATATTTAGTTACAAAATCTAGAGAGTACAACTGAACTGAAGAACTGGATGACAATGTGTTTCTGTGGCCTGAAATCAAATGGAAGTACACCCTATTATGTTCAGTCTCAACCTCTTCAGAACATACTTACCACAGCACCCACTTCTCACTCAACACAAGGCCTCTCTCACTTACAGGCTGAACACAGCTCAATACAGGGCCTACCTCTCACTTACAGGCTGAACACAGCTCAACACAGGGCCTACCTCTCACTTATAGGCTGAACACAGCTCAACACAGGGCCTACCTCTCACTTATAGGCTGAACACAGCTCAACACAGGGCCTACCTCTCACTTATAGGCTGAACACAGCTCAACACAGGGCCTACCTCTCACTTACAGGCTGAACACAGCTCAACACAGGGCCTACCTCTCACTTATAGGCTGAACACAGCTCAACACAGGGCCTACCTCTCACCTATAGGCTGAACACAGCTCAACACAGGGCCTACCTCTCACTTACAGGCTGAACCCAATACAGGGTTGTTGTTAGTGTATGTCTCTGTGTCCAGGCCCTTGTTCTGTGCTGCTGTTAATGTACAGTATGTCTCTGTGTTCAGGCACCTCGCCCAGGGCGTTGGAGGCAGAGACCCGGTCCGCTTAACATGAACCACTACGCCAATAAGAAGAGTGCAGCAGAGAGCATGCTGGACATCGCCCTGCTCATGGCCAACGCCTCCCAGCTGAAGGCCGTGCTGGATCAGGGCCCCCAGTTCAGCTTCTACAGCGCCATGGTCTCGCTCATCAGCCTCAGCATCATCCTGCAGGTCATCGTGGGCATTCTCCTCATCTTCATCGGTGAGGAACGGGCGCAGCACTCCGCATGCCACACACGTCAGGGAGGAGGGTCAGAGTATCTGTGTCCTTTCCTCTGAGGGATAGAGATATCTACTTAACACATTCCCTTTAACTCAGAGCTGAAGCGGACTGGAGCTGAGTCATTCACAAACAAGTAAAGACGTATATTCCTGTGGCCTTGGCAGCTCCCTGTGCTAATGATCCCACGACAACTGGAGCGTGTCTGTCACCATAGCAACTAGGCCAGCGACTAGGTCAAAGTTCATGCTAAGGCATACTGCTGGCAGATAATATGAAACCAGACGTGCAGATATGTTACTAAGGGGTTTATGACTACCCTGGAAAAATGCAGCATATGCAGCATGTCATTTAGCTGGTCTTCCGAGTTTCAACTGAAACTTTATTACTGCTAAAGGATGACTTTAAAAATATATTGTAATAATATTCCTTTCACATTCTGGGCAATTTTAAAGAGCTTTTTCATAGGACCAGACCTCCATAACAGGAAACAGCAGAAAGGAAGTGGGTGTTTTGATAAAGTAACCCACCACTGCTGTTACTGACTGTAGCAGTGACTCATTCAGAGTGTGAAAATGTGCAAGTCAGTCCTTTTTTATAATAATATTATTATTATTATTTTTACTCTAATGGAATATTGTCTAAATTTACAAAAATATTGATGTAATGTAATGTAATTTACTAAGCATGTGGAAGATCCTGCCCTCTTTTAAACCCCCAACGTGACAGTGAACAAGTCATGCATGATGTGAGTGGCCTACATACTATCTCTACCCAGGCTGGGGTGCGGGATGGGGAGGGGGCTGGGGTGCGAGATAGGGAGGGTGCTGGGGTGCGGGATGGGGAGGGGGCTGGGGTGCAGGTTGGGGTGGGGGCCGGGCCAGGAGCGATGCCTTTAACACCCGTCTCTGCCGCCAGTGAAGTGGAACCTAAATGACGAGAGCAAACACTTCAAACTGAACGTGCTGGAAAACATCGCCACAGGTTTCGTCTTCATCATCGTGGTCATAAACGTCTTCATCACGGCTTTTGGCGTCCAGCGGCCTAACCAAAGCGCCTAAGAGCGGAGCTGGGGGCGGCCCTTCGATCCTCAGGTTCGTATCCAGGCTCGATCTGGCTGCGGTTCTGTGGCACAAAAAGTGCAGTAACAGAACTTTTTCTTCCCTGAAATGTCATGTCCCTCTTGATCTTTGCCTCCGTGAGTGTGCAGTTTTGTAAGGATTACCATGGAAACGCAGCTTCCCTGTAGCTAAGATAAGCAAGCAGCGTGCTGCATCTCCATCTTCAGCCCCAGTCCTGCTGTGCCCCACGGTTGAGGTCCCAGACAGCAGTAGGAAACACACAGAACTGCAAAGTGCAAGAGGATTTAAATATTTAACCATATTTATGAAGTAGAAATAACACAGCTGGGAAGCCACTGCACAGCACTGCTTTACCCTGATAACGGCCTCAGTAATGGGGTCAACGGGTCTTTTACAGGGAAAGTAGCAACTGTAAGAACAGATAAAGAGTGTTCACTTTTTAGAATGTACATTTAAAAACCATAATCAAGGAGGATGCTGATTATTTTTGTGCCAATTTTTAGAGGAATGTGCTTCATGCCTGTCTGGATTAGAACAAAAGTTTAATTCTTTTTCACTGAACCTGGAAAGTCTGGATCATGATGCTGTCTGGTGTTAAGATCCATTAAAAGCTGAAGCACAGAGAAATGTAAATGAACAGAACTGTCTACTTGTTCTTTGACTGTTCTTTATCTTCTTCATGTTCTTCAAGCATTTAAAATGCAGCAGTGTGTGCATATGTGAAGATTTGTCTTCCAGATAGACAAACTGGAACCCATTCTTCTGTGTGCTGAACACAAATGCTGATTTTTTAAAATAAAAATGGGATCATTATTTCTGTGACAGACATCATGTGTAACCATGGAAACACACAGGGCATGAGGTTTGTGGCACAGATTCCAGTATTGGGTTTGGGAAGGCCTGTCTGGATCAGAGTGACTTTATGCAGATGTGCATCTCTACTGTATTGAGATTATAAATACCCATCACCTGAGCTAGCAGCATGCTGAGATCCCAGCAGAACGGTTACTCCTTTTATACTCACTGCCACCCGCTCACTTTTTCCCCCTCTTTCCCCAGATCCCCATTGTTCTGCACCTAACATGAGAGAGGGATCTGAGCAGCCAAAGATGGACGTTTATGGGTCACCATGAGCAGGGGCAGACAAACAACAAGCTGTCAATTCCTTTTTGACACAGAGATGGGACCATTTCATACACTAGCCTTTGCCCAGAGTAAAGGCCTTCCTGTATCCAGAACTGAAGCTTTCCTCTAACCTGGGATACAGACACAGAGCATCGGTTTGCAACCATCATATCAAAATCACTTTTCACATACAACACTGGATATTGAAGCCAAATATACGGGGGTTCCTTTACACAGGCTTTGATGCCATAAGCATACATTTACTAAGAGTTTGTTTGAAGAGGCTGTATGAAAATGCTATATACCTCATCAGATATTGTAAGAACGGGTTCATATCATACAGTCCAGGGCAGATCCTGACTGTGCCAGTAACAGTTGCGGACTGGTGTCCCAGCTGCAGACTAAAAATAACTACCAGCTCACTGCACTCATTTCAAAGGACATGCATCCAAGTGTGTGTCCTCCACAGTTAATGGAGTCAAGGGAGAGGTTCACAATTACAGTTTTGGGCATTGCAAATTGGGGAAGAAAACAAAATGTAGAAATCTTGAAAGTATTTGATTTGCTGCAGGTTCCAGGGCATTCCATGTACAGATTCAAATACAACATTACATTTTTTTGGCAGATGCTTTTATCCAAAGCAACTGAATGCCAAAGGTCATTGGAACAACTACAAAAACGCAGATTCGATAAGGTACAATACTCATTTTGTACAGTTATTCATAGCTAAGCCAAAGAACAACATTGCCAGCCACACAGTCTGGTTTAGAATCCAGATCATGTCCGTGCTGACAGGGCAACTTGAAATTGGTGCTACCACCACCCAGGGAAGGGAGTGTTGCATTAGTCTGAGGATGACAGCATCTCATTGTGCACTAGCGACCTCCACTGGTAGGTCAGACACTTGTGGTCTGCCTGTTGAGAGGCTTGAAGTGTCTTCCTCTAAATCATGTCTGTGTGAGCCTGGCTTGTATACTGCTGCAATGAGAACTGATGATGAATATGGCATTCCAAATTTGAATTAAGAGGAAGGAAGTATAAAATACATATTTTTAAGTTACTGACAAAGGCAGAGACTTATCATAAACAAACTGCCTTATCTGCAAAGCATTTTTCAATTTTTAATAAATGCAATATGTACAGTATATAAGGCATGCTACAGAGATTAGAGGGTATATTTACTATGGAATGCCCCCTGCACAGAGGTGCAATGCAACATCATTGCAGTGGGACTTGTTACAGAGCAACTACAGCAGACATGCATCAGAATGCAAACTACACATACAGTGTTATTAATCATCAGGCCTAAAGCTTCTGCCACAATGCTGTGATTTTTCTCCCTACATCCAACTTCCAAGTACAGTTCTGATGTTACTGAACCACAGTGAAAATACTCTTTGCTACTAAGAATAGAACTGCTCTTTGGAAGACAGGACTGAAGAATTCTCTGCAGCCTGTGCCACAGTCAGTACAAGAGGAGACACACTGGACCCTCCACCAAAGGGAAGCACTCGTTTTCTATCAGCAACTCACCCTCCTGCCATTCAGTAAAAACTGAGGCGTACAAAACCCACCTGGCTGGATGAAGAGCGCCCTCTAGTGCCTACCCTGGGATCATTCAACCAGTATTAACCATGTCACTAGTAGGGTGCAATAATGTACATCTTCAGTGAGGTAGGACTGATTAGTGGTTTCTTTGCATTTGCCTTCCATATCATTATAACTATGCAATAACTGTAAATCTGAAAAGATGTGACTCGTGATGTTTCCCGTGTAGGACAAGCTCACTGTCCTAATCAGGAATCTTTGCTCATATGAGACATAGTAATAAAAACCGATTGCTGTTGTTGGTTTATTTATTCAGATGTTTTTAATGTAGTGAACTGCGTAGTCTGTGTTGAAATACTACACTTCCAATGCTTCTATCATTCAAAGACAGACAAGACACATTTTTCAAAGGACGAGCATGTTGTATAATCATTTATTGATTACATTCAAAATAGTAAAACATACACACCTTTCACTACAGATATATTGATGACATTCAAGTAACAAAACATTTCATAATGTGTGTGGCTTCCTACATACCAGGGACATTTTGTGTATCAAATTTCCAAGGCACTTTTGCCTAATGGATTTAAATGTGTGCAGAATGGAACAAATTGACTGTAAATTTTTAATGAATGATTGCTTCATTCTCTTCTATAAATGTTTTTCTTCTAGCTGTTTACTGTGTAGATATTCCAACACAAGCACTGCTAGAATGTGTTTTAAACAGAGGCATACAGTAAGTCAATTTCATGGGTATTAGTGACTAATATGCCAATATATTTCCATGGTGTTTTCTTGAATATATCATGTAAAAATGTGGAAATACTGTCTTTTTTGTGTTGTTCTGTTTTTTAAGTAATTGACCAAATCAAAATATTTGAATAGCTTAATGTAGCTTGTTGGCTGTTTAAAGGAAAATAGTATCATTTTAAAATAAAATCTGGTCTTTTTCTGGTCTGCATGATTGTTTTTGGCTCAGTATATTTAGCATCTTAGTCAGAACTACATACAATCACCATAGAGATTAGGCAAGGAAACATGCATTTTCCTTTGATTAGGGATGTTGTTTCATATGAATAAAATGTTGATATTTCTTATTTCATTCAATTATGATGGCTATTTGCCATCAGTCAGTAAGCCAGGAGCAGTGCCCTGTGCTGGTGGTCTCATTAGAGGTACACAGTTATGACTAACGAGCTGTGCCATGCATTTCTAACACAGCCAAACCTTTTTTTGTTTTTTTATCTTCATTATACATTTCACCCATAATTTCCAACGAGACAGAGAGTGAACCTGATAAGTTAAAAAATTAAAAGTTTATACTAATTAAATTTTTTTCTTGCTATGCAAAGATACTACCACAGAAGCTTTAACATTACAAATTAATTTGTCAGGAGTAGATTACAAGTGCCTAAAGCTTAAGGTGAGATTTCAAACATCCTACATATTAGTATGCTTTTCTAAATGTCTGAGTAGAGTAGACTTGTCAAGTCGCATCATGAATTTGTTTGGGAAGATGGAACAGACTCTAAAGATGTTTCTTTTTATTAAGCTTCCATTTTTCTGCAAAGGCAGTGGAGAAGATAAGGCGAAACCGCAAGACGCATACAATTAAGGTAAGGAGGGTTATACCTGTTAGGAACCCCAGGATAATTCTACATTAGTGGATGCAATTAAATTATCCCACAGTTGTTTTATAATGAGTTGTCATCTGGCTTTAAGTACAAGTGGGGAATTAAAAAGCTCTCATTCACTGCATACCATTAACACACACATCTGGGCTCATATATGTACATCCACTCAGCTGAACACTAAATCTTATTTAGATATTGATAACTGTTTCCGACTTTAATAAATATGGAAACTAATTTTTATACATTCAGCCACACACAAATGCAAATGTCCCTTTAATTTCAAGACAGGCCACAACTGACCAACCAACATCACAAAGAGATTGCAGTACACATTAGAGTCTCAGCATTCTGAGACACTAACATGGTAATGATGACTGTATAAGAGATCAGAATCAATCAGCGTAACAGTACAGATTACATGCAAAATTCATCTACCAATCAGAGGCCCTGTATGTAAGCTCAAGCCATTAGCGTACATGCTGCTTAGCACTAAATAGAAAAATAATGAAATGAATTTGCCAAATGAATTTTTTCAAGGTGTTCCATAGCTTAGCCTTACAGCTAACTTTAGCAGTCCCCCCATTTTAAACTTTTCTTAAAACATTTTTAAAGAACTGATTTTAGTGCAGCCCCTGATGTACAGAGAATTACATATATAGTATATAATAGGCACATTTTTGAACAGGCACATTTTTCACTCTTATGAAGAGTACTGTAGCACCATGCTTACCTAATACCAAGTAGAAATATTTAAATATTCAAATATAAAACCATATTCAGTATTAATAAAATAATATGAAACCTCCCATATTTAAAATACAAATCTTACAATTCATTTGCTTTTTAAAACTCCAGGGATTATAAGAAGTTATTATATGCAATATATGCACACACATTAAAAGGGAACCTCAGGTGCCCTTCATGCCCATTCTTTGATATGGCAAAATGTAGTTATCACAGGTATCCCTGACAATGGCACAGTTCCTTTGGTGGCCATGAAGCCTACAGCTTCCTGTTTGTGTCATCTGTATATGATATGAGCACCTCTTTGGCCTGCCTGCCGAGCCCCAGAGCAGTGAACCCCAGCACTCTCCGGGGATCACCGAACACCTTGCTGTCTGCAGAGCACAAGATGGGCAGTTCAGTGCAATGGAAACTCCTGCAGCTCACATTTAACACGTGAAACATGAGGACTCAAAGCAAACGCTGCAAATGGCCTCCTTACATGCAGAGACAACAAAAGCCTGCGATAAGCTACCACGCTGTCTTAGCTTTCGCATCACTGTTTGCAATAACTGCTGTGAGCATAACCCACACAGGATGTGCCGTCTCTTCATTTCAGAAGCCACAAGCTTCCTCAGCATGAGAAACTTAATGACGCTTAAAGTGGGGAATGTACTCTCCTACGCCACAAAGGCAGTCGGTTTTAACGATGCACAATTACACCGAAACAACAACTGTGTTTTAATTTCTTGCGAGCGCTTCACGGTGTTGTGCTCCGCTAAGCACTCTGTGCTAATCACATTGTGAGGGGCACTCCGTCAGGTTAAATGGGATTTATTGACAGGCCGGTATGAAAACAGGCCGTAAAAGGCAAGGCCCATGAACTCACCACCACAGTAATAGAGGACTGCCAGCCCCACCGCCACACTCAAACAGCCCACGAAGAACCAGGGACCTGTGGGCCAGAAAGAGCTTCACAACAGGCTCAAAGGCACATGCATAAAGACCAAAGCAGACTAAAGGCTAGCAACGTTACAGACATTTTTCATAATTCAGGGGATTTTCGATTGACCCATTTGTTCATAGGCTGCATGTACTGTACTTAAGTCTATATTAACTGGAGTACGACTTCCAAAGAATGCAGTGCAATCATGTGGATGCATCTGCAGTCAACCGACAGTAAATGTGAAACCTACTGCGTAATGAGACCCTTACAGAGATAAGGCACTGTCCTATCTCATATTTTTTAGTGGGGGCTTTGAAGCAGTTTGAAGCAGCCCGAAAAAGATTTGAATCCCCAATGGTCATTGGATTACACAGTTATCAACCTAAAATAATTATGCATCTGTGGTATGGAGAAGTGGAATTCCCTTTGCAGAGATCCATAAGGAAAATGACATAGGACCTGGACATAAAGTAGGCTCTTACAGATAACTGGCTGTAAACATGCATCGCTTAAAAGTGCTTCTTCTAGAATATTTAATTATCATACATATCATATATGTCAGGCCCAAAAGATTTATAGAAAGACAAAAAACAGCATTGCACTCATGAAGATCACACAGCAAAATATTCAGAGCTACATTCTATTTCGTAGAGTACTTTATAGAGTCAAAGAGTACATTTGACCCCTATTGGTCTCATAAACTCTTCAGAATTGAGCAAACACTGAGAAGTCTACCGTGCATTAGGATTTGTATTGTTTTATTTACCCCTGTCATTAAGAACAAATCTCTCCCCGAGGTCAACAGCAGGGTTAGTCCTTGCAGGATCTGTCGTTTCTAGGAATAAAAGCAATACATTTTGAGTTTCTCTGTAAAACATACAGCCAATAGCAGAGAATTAGGGCAGGCAAGCACATAGTTAACTCAAATATACAATTAAGAAACCAGCCTTCAACCAGACAGGCAGTTCTGTTGTACCGCCAGATATTTAAATAACACTCTACAGTAAAATAAAAAAGAGCCTCAGCAGACAGATGGTTTAACTTGCTTTAAAGCTTGCTGAGATTTAATATAGATAATCACCTTATTAGTCCCTTGTGGGAGTGAGGGTTTTCATAGAAAAATAACTAAAGGACTACAGCTGGAACGTGCCTGAACGATAGACCTCACAAATGAGATTCCCTGCTATCAAATGCTCCTCGGAAAACAATGTCACATTTAGGGCAATTTACCCACAGTCAAAACTTTTCTCAGTCAAATCCTGATTCAAGTCTTATTTGTAGGGGTCCAACAAAACAAAGTTTCCTTAAAGATGTAGGTAGGATTAATTTTTTCTCTCTTGGGAAACACAGGTGTCCCCAAACCAGGATAGATATGATTAAAAATAGGCTGGACACTTTGAAAAGGCACTAAAAGCAAACGTGCTTATGACTTTCACGCATGCCAAGGGAGGTCCTTACCCCTGCGGCTTACACGGGTGGGCAGGCTGAAGTACACATCCTCAGCATGGATGTGCAGTGCTCTGTAGAACTCATGGCACGCCTCCTCCCCTTTCACCTTAAGGTGGGCCAGGAGCTCAGCCAATCGGATGCTTGTAGGCACACTGAGGTTCCGGAACTGTAGCCGACAGACATGGTCAGCTATTGTCAGCATAAATCTATTCACTCAGGTAACAGCACAGTAAAAACAAAAAACTTCTCTAAGTGTTTTAGCTATTTCTGTGAGGAAAAGTGTGTACAGGCATAAAATTATAAAAAAAAATATTTGTTGCACATATTTATTGCATATACACATCTTGTGATTTCCTGTTTTAATGGAATAAAAAGCTGTTTACTTTCTTACAGCCTTTACTTTATACCTGCAGAAAATAAACAGGGGAAATTGCCTCTTGTATCTTTAAGTACAGGGGCCCCTTAGTCCGTTCAAAGCCTTACATGGTTTCCACCAACAGACCTGGGAGACTGCACTCACTCTGTGAGCCTCTTTGTCATTCAGTATCTGAGGATAAATTCGGTTGAGCTGCAAAACAAGCTTATCCAGCAATTCGGTGTCCAGTCGTTGATTAGTTGCAAGGAACTCAGAGTCTTTTAACAGCTGGTCATAGTAGCTATCTGTTAATAAAAGAACAAAAAATTGTAAGGAAAAATAGTGTACCAGGTTTCACCTACATGTATTCGCAGCTTCCATTACTCCAAAATAGCATTTTTATATTTTAGAATAGGACCTGAAAGAAATAATGAATGATTTTTACTGCAAAAGAAGCCATACTTTCTACAAGTGGCATTAGGAAGTCAGTGAGTGGGATACAAAAAAAATTTCTGATCAGCACTCACATATCCTGGTGCTCAGAACCATCACTGCAACTAACAGCACATCTATGTGACTGATATTATATATTTTTGACAGTACAAACTCACTGAACAATGGTTACATCACAATGAAAATCCTGTTGCCACCAGTTGGATGTTCAAACCACAAAGCTATTCCTTCATACATAAAAATATTAAACAAAGAAATTAAGTTAAAAAAACAGAACTGCAAGGATTACCCAAAAGGAATCCAGAATGCATGTCTCCCTTGGGATTTTAATGCTAAACAACAGGGCTTGGTCCATAAGGAAAGATGCCACTGAACATTCCAAACTCTCTGGAAAGTGTCCAAACCAGTAGCCTGCTTTCCACAATTTGACAGACTAATCACATTTTAACATAATAATTATGTTCTCCACAACCATACTCTCATCATGTCTCCTATTTGCCAAGTCTGCCTAAACCTACAATTCTGGCACCTACATCACACAGACACATGAATTGCTTTTATTATTAAAATAATGCATACACATTTGCAAGATTAGGCTATAAAACTCATAAATTCATTTCGACACTATGTAGCCTACACACTACGACACAAAAAACACCAAATAAGGTTGCAAATAAAAAACTAATTTTAGTGCAGCACCTGAAAGTAAGCAAAAACTTTTTTGTTTTTGCTTACGTTACCACATGATACCAAATGTCAACGTCTACATTAAACAAATTTATGTAGAAATGAATCACATGTAACTTACGTGAGAAGGTAAAGGAAACCCCTTTTATATGGACTGGCTGATAATAAAATAATGATTGGGAACAGGGATATCACTGGATTATTTCCGGGAACTATAATTAATTATTATAATACCAATGCGTCTAATTTATCCTCTACTCAAGTTAACTCTGTCAATATATTATTCATTTGCTAATTAACTGTCCATAAGTTTGACGCTTGCCGGCAAATGGACAGCCGGTATTTATTTATTTATATTCCTTAAAATAGGCCTATCTCCATTGATTTAGCCTGCAAGAATAGTGAACGGTTACCTAGCTATGAGTGGCATGCATTGACTTTCAACGACGAAAAACAGCTTCACAACTAGTAAGAATTTAAGGGACAACATAACAAATTTGCGTGATTTTATTTGCAAAATGGTCGTACAATACCCTGCTAGCTAAGCAGCTGGTTGACAACAGAAGGTCATCCAGCAACAGGTATTCGTGACATTTATAAAGCCTGCTGGCTACGATATCTTTGTATATGTTACAAAATGTAGCCAATGTGTTCTTTAAGCCAGTTTAGATACCAAATAAGGTTACTAGTTTCACAAACCTGCCATTGTGGAAAGTCCTGCTACTTTTTCCTCTTTCTTCCTGACTGGTGCGTCTCCACTTCGTCGTTGCCAATTCGCTATTTTTGTCCCGCCCATGCCAGATTCCCAGCAGATCCGTTCGTGTGGAGCCGCCCACTGTTGGGTTTCTGCCATAAACCAGCGGCATGCGCTGTGTGGTGCTAACTTCACGTCATCCAAGAGCTAGCCTACTCTGGAGTAGAACTACAAATCAAGGGCAAGCGACTATGTACAAAAAAGTTAATCAAATATAAGAGGAATCTGCCTGATAAAAATAATGTAGCAACGTTGTATGAGTGGCTCCAGTATAAAATAAATCTGATGAAAAAAACGTTTTCAACGTACAAAAATGCCAAGTTCAAAGCACTGTCTAGATCATTCATTAAAAGAGGTTAAATCTAGGCCTGATATCAAAACTACGCCAAGTTACTGTATGAGAAACAATACTGGCTATCTTACCTCACACAAATTAAACAAGCTGTATTCCAAAGCAATGCCACCAAATGTTTCAAGTAATTTGGGAAGACATATTCTTTGTGGGCTTGGAGCATTTGAGATGAGGCAGAAAAAAAGCAAGAAAAAATGCAAAATCCCCTTAGTTTGGGCTTTTATTGTGTGGACGTGTGAAGTTGTTTGTGAATTCTCTCTATTGAAATGGGATTAAAAATGAATAAATAAATAAAATTGTCAATCTCGAAGCTGTTTTCAATCATGGATACCCTTATCATCGATGTCAATGCCATGACATTACATTTGAGAAAAATACAGTAATTATTTGTTTCGAGGGTCTGCACAAGTCTTTTCGAGGCTTCTTCAAACCTGGGGCTAGGCATAACCAAAATAATTAAACTGCTAAACTAAAAACTAAGCAAAACACAAAATGCAAAACCTTGACTTTATGTTCAATGCGTATTCATTAAACCACAAATAAAACATAACAAATCCATTCAAAACAACACATTGGCCAACCCATCAGGTGCCTCAAAATGGTAAACAAGGTAGGACTTCATTGGTACTTGTATGGGACTGTTTCTGTTAAAATGGCTGCTGATGGTAATGATGTTGGTGATCTCAGGGGAGACAGTCTTCTATCTGGACCAATAAGAAACCCATTGGCCCAGTTCAGTGAAGGGAACTCCAGGTTATAGGATACACCGTTCAGAAGGGGTCCTTATTTTTCTACAGTCTATGGTCCTTATTCACTGTCCTGCGTCCTGACTTGTGGTCACGAAAACAATGCCATGACAGTTACTGCAAACTGCAAAGAGAAAAGGTGCCAACAAATTTCCAACCTGGCCCATAGCACATTAAATTCAATTATCCCTCATTTTCCACTTCAGCTGATGTGTGGTGAGCATTTTGGTGAGGCATGCTTGCCATACACCACACAGCTGAGTTCTATACATTGGAGGTGACTGAGCGGAGCTTCCCCTTTTCACTGTAATGGAAATCACCATGCAAGAGGTCATATACCTGTAACTTTAACACAGTATTTTATAATTATAACAGATCTAGCCTAAAACAGATATAGCCTAAAGTTCCCTCTCATGAAGGCATGGTCCTGTAATATTTATGGTGTAAAAAATATATAAAGAAAGCATGAAAATGACTTTGCATTCCATTAATTCAAAAAGCATGTTTTAGTAAAAAGGATGTTTCTTATAATGAAACTTCATACAAAGCTAACAATTGTATTGTCATCATTTGACTTCACTTTGGCACAGCCCAATAGTAGAGCAAATTTCCCACAGTAGTTATGACAGGAGCATTGAGGTCTCTTATTGCATGCAGACTGAATAACCTCTTCAGACTGCATCTTGATGCCCCTCGCAAACCCCTAACAGCCCTACCATTCATACCTATTCAGGTTACAGGATTTTGTATGATTTTAGATTTTACTTCTTAGGGCCTCTTACAGATACAATCTGTATGCATTCAATGTTTGTATTTTGGTTCCTGCTTAGCAAACTTCATTTTCATTTATGCTTTAGTTATATTATGTAACTCACTGGTTTGAGAATGTTGTTAGCCAGGTCTGGCATTATTACTAATATAAATTAAGTCAATGCACTTATGCTCTTCTACATTGTACGTAACACTGGATAAGAGTGTCTGCTAAATGAATGTTATGTAATGCAATTATACATAATATGAAAAACAGTCTTAATGCACACTGTTCTTCCAAAAAATAAATGTGATAAAAATGTTTAATATGATAATTTTATTCTCCAAATCAAAAGCACACGCTTCCAAGTACAAAGAACTTAGAATTACAAAGTGTTAAAACTGCGGTGCTGGAAATAAACCAACTGCACAGATGTTCCTTGGTTGCCAGGCCTTGATCACTTCTTTCATGTTTTCCATAGGAAAATTCAAGATAAGTTTTTTAGTACCAATCTTTGTCATTTTACAATTCAACAGTGGTTGTTGTAAGTTTTACGATTCTGAAAGCAAATGGTTCTTTCAATAAATCAGTTTAATTAAACTGATTTCCATTTATATTCTCTTACACACACACACAGAAAAAAAAATCCCAAGTAATTGAACGGTCCTAATCCTTGTATTCCCTTAAGCTTCTTGTATCCTTTTATAAAACATAATTATCGTTTTGACTCCGTGGATTAAGTTTCCGAAAGGAAACAGAACAGACAATAAAGAATAAAAAATAAAGTCCTACTGGCTAAAGGCAGTTTCCCAATTAAAAGGTGCAAAACACTTTCTGTAGATCCTGTGGGAGGGACCACAGTGTTCATTCTGATAAAAGGTTGTGTTTAAGGCACGTGTGCTTCTGCTCAGGCGCAGTGTTGCCTGATCTCTGCTTTGGGCGCTGCCCGTTCGCTGGTCGGTTTCTCTTCCTCAAACAGATATAACGTGCATAGGACGCACATGCGCGCACAGCGGGTGTCTGCACTTCCTGCAAACGTTGCCCACGTGCGGCTCGCTCGCTGCCGCAGTTCTGCCCTCTGTTGGGCAGCAGCCTCGGGGAGGGGCCAGGCTCTGAGGGTGCAGGCTGAGGGACGGGTCACGCCCTCTGTACGGGAAAGTCAAAGGCGCAGGCCCAGGGATGGGGCCTGGGGTGGAGTGAGCGAGTCCACCCACTGCAAATGAGTAATCATGGTGACACCTGTGGAGGAGAAGCAGGAACACTGGGGTCAGTTCTGCTTCAAGGGCTCTCTGCTTGGCTAATCCATTACTAGCCCGAGATTATACCTCAGTGGAAAGCTCCTTATGTGATGATAACCACTGAACAAACTGGGACACAAATAACCTCACATGCAACCAAATCACATTCACATTTGATTATAGAGTTTTATAGTATTTTAAAAGCATTACAGCAGGCAACTGGAATTAGTATTCTTAACTGATGCTTAAGTATAAGTTGAAGTGAAATATGTTAAACTTACTGTAAGTGGCTGGAATCAACTAAGGATAAAATGAAAATAATATTTTTTTTAGAAAACTGGGAAGTAGTACAAAAGTGCCCTTTGGGTATCCAGATATTCTTTATAATGGCAGGCTGGCAATGTTTCTCTGTCCAAGTTTAATAATATAGTATGGAATAGAATAGAATGTAACTTTATTGTAGTCAATGATCAAAAGTGCTCTCAGAGAAGAATGTAAACTCTAGAGATCTATGTATAACAACACGATATTTGTTTGATTTTGTGTATTTGTTAATGCCTACATGCCGTAAGACACAAGGCCAAGACAACTGTACACTCACCTGCAGAAAACCATATTGTCACACCCAGCCAGGTTATGGGACCGTTCCCCTGCTGTCTTCTGCTTGCTCACGTTGTTGTTGTTGTTCCTGCCTTTGTAGCCATAATACAATGCCTGCATCTCCGCCAGTTCCTCCCGCTCCAACTGGTTCCACAGCTGTGTCTCCCTGGAGACCACATGATTATTATTGTTAATGAGTGATAACAGTCAATATACTGACATACAGAAGTCAATGCATCAAAACATTGAATACATGTGCTATACTTATGACAAAGATTACATCCAATGCACGCAATACATAAATTGAGAATTGTGCATTGAATACCATAACTGTACTAAACAATGCTGAATTACGTATTTCCAGCTCTTAAAACCTGTTTTACTTCATGTACCAACCCCGCTAAAAGCAGATGTGTATCTAAGCCACACAAATATAAAGACAAACACTGAAACTGTGTATCACATTGTTTGGACACCTGTTTCTCAGTTCCCCTCACCTCTCACGTGTCCTCCGTTCCTGTTTCCTCACACACTTCAGCAGACAGCAGGTGAGGAAGGCCATGGACATCAGCAGGATTATGGCACAGCTGACGATGGAGGCGATCACAGCCACCCTGAATCCAAAGTCCTCGTACTTAGACAGAGCTAAGAGTACAGAAAAGCATGTGGGGGTTGTTCAGCTGTGTGCGAATGCAAACAAAGGCAGGTTCAGCTCACTATTGTTCATCAGCCATTCATCACTCAAGGGAGCTATCTCTTAATGTACCTGACTGCCTAGGCTCCCAAACTAACATCATCTATGATACTTTGCTACTGGGCTTGCACTTACTGCAGCCTTCTGAAGATTTGCTAGGATTTTGTGAGACGGCAACATGTTTCTGCAAAGCTATGGGAACACCATCATACCCCATGCTTATTGAGTCAAAGCTGTTATTGTGGTTTATTTATGTATTTATTTAAAAGGGACAACACACACTAATCAACATTTCCGCAGTTGCGTCAAATGGTACAGTTTCGCTTCTTCTTCCACAAGACTAGTGTGCACGCAACAAGCTCTGAATTTTTGGCTGTCTAATGAAGACATCATCACTTCAACAACATGAGCCTGACCTCCTCAGTGCGGTCACTCTGCTGACCATCTTCAGCATTATGACCACAAGCTGTACGTTTGCAACAATGTGAAAACTGTCGGGCATTTAACACTGACATACACTTCCCTGAACCTCTTCGTGCTGTCTCACTGAAGAACAGTGAATAACCACACATGTGCATAGAGACACCACATCCTATTTCTGCTTTCACAATTTGTCCTCAGGTAAACTCAAATAAAGGTTCGCATTTTAGAGGTGGCCTATCTATGTGCAGGTCTGTGTGTGTGTGGGTGGTGTGTGAGTGTGGGTGGGCGGTGTACGTGTGTGTGTGTGTGTGTGTGCATGAGTGTGGGTCAGTGGTGTGTGCGTGTGTGTGTATCTGAATGTGAACATGTGCATACATGTGAGCATGTTTTATTCCTCAACCATCTCCATCTCCGTATACACTAGAGTGTGCCATTGAGTCACTCCCAGAATGGCATGACATTCCAATGCTAGGAAGATGAAGGGAGAGCATTCACATACTGTAATGGAAATTACCATTCAACACAGAAGAACCATTGGAACAAGTCATTTTCAGACATCATAGTAGTGTTGAGGCCTTTGACAGCAAGTGTTAAAAGTCTGGTGGGAGGTATTTCTGTGTTTGTGGGCATCTAGATCAATGGTTTCTAGGAAACTGCCTTGCACAGAAACATAGCCACTTCATCCCTTTTCAGAAGCACAATGATCAAACCAAATATTAAACAGAAAAAAATAGGGAAGCCCCCACAAGAGAAAGAGCTACAGATGCTTCTTCTACAGCCTTTCTGTTAATATCTCAGAATCACGCTCTTTTCAGAAGATCACACTGACAGTATATGTGAATTACTGATGTACCCCTCAAGGTTATTTTCTCAGCATCTCTATATAAATAATGTCATACCCATGATCATTCTATACCGCTGTGTAGCATGAATCATTCTAAAAGGTGTAGACGGAGGGGCAGCACGCACAATGATAGGTATGGCAAAGCAAATATACCCATATGCAGAAAGGATGTGATCCATCGTAGCGTACACGACAACCTATTAATTCACAGAGTCAGTGCATTCTGGCTGTACTGTACATACGTTTGCACCAGGGTGTGCCACCGGTCCACTGGGTGCTGTTGCTGTTCCAGACGCAGGACACCACGCCATCCCCAACCAGCCGGTGCTTGGACGGGCACTGAAAGGATATCACCGTGCCCACGTTTGTGCCATTACCTTGGATGAGTTTTAGAGTGCCTAAAGCAGGCAGAGGCATTGGGGTACACTGCCCTGTTAAAAAAGAGAGGGATTGTGAGAGGTTTCAGTTCCAGTGGCACAATACAACAGTACCCTAAGCATGTAATTCTTCTCACATACACCTGCTGAAATGCATTTGCTGGCTCAGCAAAAATTATGACACCTATAACACTGTCAATCCTCATGGCAACTCCATTTACTTTGTGTTGATCCTGTATGCTTACATACATGGTCATGAAGAATAATTTGAACTGCTACAGTATGGCACATATGTAGCAGGACTTGCAGTCCCGCATTGCCTTGTGTGCAGCCTGGGAATGGCTAAAATACTAAAAATATTCAGACAAGGCTCTAAGAATGCAGTGACTCAGCATCTCTGCTGATATATTTTGTGCAATCCAGAGCTGACTACATCAAAGCAGGAGCTCTAATACATCATTAATCAAGAGACTTGTTTACCAGATAGAAAGTTAGACTCAATCCAATGTTTAACAGTGAGTTACTAAGCCACACTACAAGTACTAAGTTTAATAAAGCCTTTCTGATATTGTGTAAATTAACTCCAGTTTTCAGCATTGCTACAGCAAGGAGTCATGCCATTTATAGTATAATCTATTCATATGGATCTATATATCTTACAATGCATGCAAGTTCTACATGCTACCACAAGAGGTCTCACGGGTTCTTAAATTTAGACAGCACCTACAGCAATTTATTGTGTGCTCTTCATTTAAACATACACTCATTTAATTTATTCACACAAAACAATGTCACATACTGTATATTCACTGTAACTTCCAATGTGACATAGTTTGAAAAAAATAAAGACTAAATTTGTCACCCTGTTATTAAAAAATCTATAGCCATCAGTATCCTGTGCATTGGATATTAAGCCAGTGGTAAAGTCAATACACTGTAGTTCAGCGATCCAAACATGAGCCTGCTGAGATAATTATTCTCAACATTTGAGATGGTAGCTGCAGTAGAAGTGGACGCATTCATTAAAGCATGTTTCCTCTTCCTTCATCATTAAGTAAACTTGCAATAACAGACTCTCAATTCTCAAAGACAAGAATAAGGCTGTCTATATTCAAAGGCTGCCAAGCAATCCTCTTTGAAACAACATCACCTTGAAACCTACCTACAGTTCTTGGTGTATAAAAACACTGTTTTGTATGTTTCACAAAAGGCCAGTGCCAGTGGCTAATGCTCTGCCAGTGATGATTCAAACAATATGAAGCTAGTGCCATTTTTTATAGTAAATTCTCTACAGTTATTTAAGCACATTCTGAGTAGGCCTTTCAAATAGTAATGGAAGTACATGTACAATTGTTTTCCATGTACTGACATTGTAATTGGTTGCAAAGGGGAGTTGCAATATAGTGGGATAGTTGAAGCAATTGGTTTTAATAGGCTAAATTAAATAGCCAATGATTTCATGATATTGACTGGCTACACTTTAAAATGGCATAATTTGGCTGACTGTTCAACATCCCAGCTTCCAAATTCAAGTTTTAATATGAATTACACTTTTTTTAGTTGTTTGTTTGTTTACTACTGATTTTATGATATCAATAGAAATATCAATAACATTGTTCAGAAGGTGTCGTTTTCAGGTCCATGGCATATTAATGAAAAATGGCTGCATTTTGTCCCTCGTATAGCCACCAGGCAGTAACATCAACCCGATACTTTGTGTCAGATTTCCGAGAATACACCGAAACATCCATTCTTGCACCTTTTATATAAAAAAATACATCTTCTACATAAAAAGCTGTGTCACGAGCAAGGTGAAAATCAGCACGCCCCCTTTTAAAACCATGATAATTTTAATTGCTAATTGCAATTAGGAGATGGTGGTATGACTAGTAGTTCATTTAAGATTCTGTCGGAAGGAAATGTTATTTAGGAGGCATTTCAGTCACGCGCAACTGTGAACATTTACCACGCAATCCATCGGACTGGAAACCCACAATAAATTACATAGCCCATCAAACTGAACCTGCGTGCAGTGAACATGTTACATGGACGTGTAATGGTAGTTTCCTAAAGTATTTTGCTCAACTGTACCTCATCACAAATGAGCTAAGCCAGAATACTGTGGATTGTCCAGATGCTCTGGGAAATCATTATTATCTCGGCATTAGAATAAGTAGAACATTAGAATAAATGACGCATAACGTTTGATTTGGAAAACTGAATAGATGGGCAATTAAATCATATTATCTGTTACTTTGTCATTTGCAGGACCACTTAAATTACGCAGCCTATAACTATATATACATACTATATAACACAAATTACAACATACCAAAATCATGCAATGCTATTTTAACAAAAAAAGCACGATTCTGAAAGACAGGTTGATAACATTAAAATTAACATCAGACAAAAAGTGCGACACAACTGCAGTCCTTCTATACTCATTCATAAGGGGTAGACCTAAATAGATTTTCTCCAACTTCTCAAACGTTTTATTTCGAGTTCTTTAAGCTCAGGAATTGTATAATTTATGAAGGGAGCAGCACATGCAAGCCCATAAATTCAGCACCTTGTCTACACTAAAAAAAAAAATGAAGCGACCGAACAACGCTTTTGATAGCAACAATTCATAATTGGCGGAAGATTTGAAAGGCTTCACGTCAACGGATTTTTTTTTATCATTGTTTCCGCTACTGGGTCGCAAATCCCCCAAATTACGGTTTGCTGTTGAATAAAACAATTTGTTATCACAACCATCCATAAAATAAAGTCAGGAATGGGAATTATAGATTTACGCGGCAGTAGCATTCAGTTCATCAGAATTGTAATTATATAAAAAACCAATGCAAGCATTATTTTTTATTAACTTGCTGATGTACTGGCATTCCTCTCTTACCTGTTTGATTGCGGACATGGTTTTCGCTTTCTGGAGATACAATAGTCCTTGTAATGTCAAATGCTGTAGCGGTTACCGTTGACATATCGGATCTCAAACGACCGTTCCTTCTTTCCTTCTCATGTGCACGAACCAGCACTCCAGTAAGCAGCGGTACAGCAATCCAGGTGTTGAAGCTTTGATGTGTTACACCGCTCTGGATTCACGTTGCTTGGTTGAGACGGCTTAATTATCTTTCAAGCCTCTTTTGGCTCGCAGTAGCCTACAGTGTATTAACGACGTAGACGAACAGTGCCCAGCGTCCTGACAATTTTCCTCGATCTTCCACAAGCTTTCATCAGACTGTAACCATTACCTATCAGTAGATTAGTCATGCAGACATTTTTTCTGCTTCTTACCAACGTTTCCGTTTCACGCATAGGCTGCAAGGTGCTTCCTCTTCACGGTTTCCCGCTCTCAAGTTCTGCTATCTTGACACTTAGCGTTGCACCACCTTGCGCATTACTTTCTTTTTTTCCCTTCAAGGCTTGTTTTTAGACATGTCCGGTGAAGTTGTACAGATGTGTTTACAGACGCCTATCTGCCATTTGGGGAAAATAATTTCGCATATTTATACTGCCGTTTGAGCCAACTTAAAGTAGTAAAGACATATATTGTATAGTAATATATTTGCCTTTATATTTGCCTTTACACGAAAAAAATGTATGCACAGTGATTGGACTGCAGCAAAATAAATATTCGTTGAAATGTTGAAAACCTATTGTGTCACAATGTAACCCATCAGGTGTTTTGACTTTGTTTAGCATGCCTTGGTTTATGGTCTGGAAGTAATTTTAATGTGTTTAATTTTAAGCAGAATATGTTTATATAGTGACTTCACATTTTTATCTTAGAAACTGACATGAAATACTTTAATAGGATTATAATTTAGTCCTTTGTTAGATGCTTCCAGACCTGTGACATTAAGGGCGAGAGAAGTTTTTGTTTGTTCTTTCTTTGTTACTTTTTTGCTTGTTTGTTTTTTTAAATGGAAATATTGGTGTGTTGTTTGAAAAAGTCAGTTCTGAGGCATTTATTAAAGCCTTCCTGACTGATGATTGGGGAAGGTTGTTCCACAATCGGAAGACGAGGGCAAAGAAGAGCCAGGGCCACAAGAAGCAGCTGTTGGAGCTTGAAGAGCCAGCTGGCAAAAGGAGGCTGAACAGAGCGGTCTGGTTGGAGTGTATGGTGTAATCACTGCCTGAAAATGGGAATGGGCAGTACCAATTGCGGCTTCATATGCCAGTGAGTGATTTGAACTGAATGAGGGCAGTCACCAGAAGTCGAAGACGGGTGATCAAAGGTGGCATAATGTGTGTGAATTTAGGCAATTTGAAGACTTGGCAGGCAGCAGCATTCTGGACCAGTTGCAATGGCTGGTTGGAAGAGGCCAAGAAGCTGGCCAGCAATATTCCAGCTGAGAGATTGCTAGAGCTTGAATGAGCAGCGCTGCACATTTACATTAAATTACATTAATTCAGCAGATGCATTATCCAGAGTGACTTAAAATATAGGAGGAATATAAATGCATTCACATAATTAATATGAGTAATAGCACCGGACTTTGCTTACAACATTGCCAGACCAGCAAGTAAAGATGCAACATCACTAAAGCAATAGAAATGGCGGTATCAGCCAAAACCATGACAGATAGTGCAAGTCAGATATTCTAACCAGGATCCAATGTTAAAATTCTAAATCCATATACGTGGCCTGCATCCATTTCTGTTGCGGAGAAGACAAACATAAAATAAATTAAAAAGTGGATAGGATTATGGTTCTGTTTTCAACAGGTTCAGGACCTTCCTACAAGTCAGGAACTTTTATTTTATCTCTATTGATAACTTTGTTTCTGAAAAATTATGTATCAATATTTCATGTGGACTTCCACTGGGTTCAATCACTGGTTCTATTCTATTTAATCTCTCTTCCACTGGGGCATGTGATACAAAAAAAAAAAAAAAAAAAAACGATGTACAGTACCATAACTATGGAGATGATACACAGCTCTATATATCTCTCTCCTCTGATGACTTTGGTCCTGTGGTCTCACTTGTTCAATGCACTGATAACATAAATAATTGGATGTCCCATAATTTTCTGCTGTTAAACAAAGATAAAATTGAGATAATTATCTTTGCCAGTCTAGCAAAGAGGAAGAAAGATTCAAAGACCTTGTCTCTTAAGTGTGAGGATCAAACTAGGAATCTTTTCATTTTAACAGCCATATCAATAGTGTCACAAGATCAGTTTATTAGTACATCAAAACCAAAGCAAAAATAAGAGTTTTTGTATCATAGACTTTCGTTATCATATTTTTTGCGTAGACTTAACAAAACTGGTGCAAGCTTTTTTTATCGGTAGATTGGATGACTGCAATGGCCTTTTCTCTGGTCGTCACTAAAATACTGAGACGAATCCAGCTCATTCAGAATACTGCTAGTATGGTCTGCCAGAATTCAGACCATACTACGAAAATAGGTCACATCACACCTGTCCTGAGATCACTACACTGGCTTCCTGTATCCTCAAGAATTGATTTTAGGACAACTCCTGGTTTAGAATGACCTGGTTCCACAGTATATTTCTGACCTGTTATGAACTGGCCAGGTACCTGAGGTCATCTGGCACTGGCATTTCAGTAGTTCCTAGAGTAAAATCTAGATCTGGTGAAGCTGACTTTTACTATTATGCACCCAGGTCCTGGAATAATCTTCCCAATTACTTAAGATGGGCACCAACTCTTGGTGTGAGTGGGCTCAAAACTTTACTTTTTTCCATGGCTTTTGATGTCTTTTTATTTTATATACAGTATGTGTATATGCCGATGTCCAATTTGTGTAAAATGCATTGGATTTTCGTGTGTATGAAATGCGCTATATAAATGGACATGAACTTGAAAAATGAAGCCACAACCATTAAAATACTGTAACCTGAATTAGTTCAAAAGATTAGAGTACTATGGAGTGGAGATGGTAAGGGAAATAACATGAACTTTGAATAGGTGGGTCTTCATTATTTATCAGGAAAAGCCAATGATTCTGTTGTCGAGGACACTCTAAGAAGTTCATTCTGCCACTGTGGGACCAGTGCAGACAGGCACTGTGACTGGGAGTAGCGATCGAGAAGAGAGGAGAAAGGCAGCTGCATTGAGATTGAGCAACTGAGATTTGATTGGGATGTAGCATTTCAACATTGTGTAGTCTCTGCGTGATAAAGCAGCTGATTCTTCTTTTGTTTGAAAGAAGGAACCTGCAGGACCAGGTGGTCGCCATGATGCGAACCGAGAAGCTTAACTGGTCATCTATGGTCACACCAAGAGGCAGTGAGACAATTCAAAGCCATTGACTGTGATTGAAGTTTCAATTCATGGGACATCCTTTGCTGGGAGGAACAGGAGGACATCCAATGTCTGCCACACATGCAGAGATACCTCTCTGTTCTTTTGTGTCAGAAAGAGAAAATGAGAAAAAAGAGTTGAGTGTCACCATCATAGCGTTTAGTTCACTACTAACCGATATTGTCATAAATGTCACCAGCTGACCATGTTTTCCTTGCCACTAGGGGGCCAGTACATTGACTGATAGTAGTTGAAGAGATTTAAGGATGTTGGGCCATGGATTAGGGGAATGAGGAAGTAAAGTAAAGCTACTAGTAAAGCTCCTTCATAATATCAGCATATGCCTGCCTCTCTTCTCTCATTTCTTCTGAGGTTTGGAACATAGCATATAGCAAAGATATGACATGCCTTGAGCATAGATATTTGGACAGTGTGATTTAGTGTAATGGGAGAAGAGGGCAGAACCAACCACTGCAGGACACCAGTGTCGTAACCTAGATTCAGTGTAGAATAGTTTGATTGCGGTTTTGTGATTGAATCTTCCCACATTCAGATGGCATGTAACAAATAATCCTGTCATGTTCCTGTACTTTAGTATGGTTTTGACTCATGTCATCCAAATGGTGCTGAAGACTTGCCCGATATGTGTCTGCTTTTGGTGAAACTTGAGGGAAGTTAATGCAATTTAAAAACATGTTAGGCTTGACTTCAGCATTTGAATAGCATCTGTTTGCTTAATGAAACCAGAGGCTTAAATTCAGTTTATTAAACCTTTGGTGTAATTAGATAGAGGTTGTTTCTTGAGGCTAGCAGACAGATGTGGTGTGTCGAGATTCATTTTGTAACTGAGTAAAAAAAAAGACATTAAATGCAGTTTTTTTCTGTGGGTTACATTCACAGAGTACATGCATATGATATTTTATATGGGTTTCACGTTACTTTCTGTGGGTTACGCAACATGGTGCGCTGCATTTTCTGACTGGTTTCACATCCCTTTGTTTAGTTATTTATTTATTTTGTGATTTAAAACAAATCCAATTCCATGCCAAAAGCATGAATTGCTAAGTTTATGTTGTGATGCACTGATCGAAACACAAGTTTGGGACAGATGTTCTTATCAGTCCCCCTGGTGGTTCTAGCACTTTTGCCATGCAAATTCATTCAGAGCAGCAATTTAAGAGGCTATTCATTAAAGTTCTGCTCAACTCAGCTCACAGAGCTGAACTGAAAAATGTTGCTCTTTAAGAGAGCAGCAGGATAAATTGCACTCATTACTATGTATTGCTGTTAATACCATAACAAAGAAAAAAGCAGAAAAATGCCCAATCTTCTGGCAGAGATTAGTCATAGCACTTACACTTATAATAAAATAAATTGTAAATCCAAATGTATGGAATCAATCAGGGCAGCCAAATAAATAAATTCATAAATATTCTGTGATATTAATTAAAATGGCTGCTACAACAATTCCAGTGTGTAAAGCTTATGACATGTTTATAAAAAGCTGGATAAAAACCCAGATTTTCTAAATTCCACCAACATGTTAAGTTCCTTTCAGTTTCACAAGGCCTCGCAAGTGAAGCTTCTTCCTGCCGCCATTCTCTGTCAGCCCCGTCACCGCAGCAGCCTGTTCCCGCTCACAAAAATACTTCCGCACAGTGGGCGAGCTTCTGCACTCAATCACACCTGCAAGGAAAGAAATAAATATAATCCACCGACAAAAGAATTGGGGATCTTTATTTATACAAGTGAAAGACAAGAACAGACAGACAGAAAACAAATAACTGATGCCAATGCATTTCATATGAGCTGTACCCCATTTCAGAAAAAATGAGATAAACGCGAAAAATCAATTTTCTGTTCAAAATGTACTGTGTCAGGATATTTAGGATGCTTGCAGTGGCCTCATATCTGTATAAGGTCAAGCGAGGACAACATTTCTAGCTCAGAAATAATGGTTACTGTACTATATGTCTTTGTACAGTACACCTCATGTCTATGAGAATAACCATAGCCTACTTTATTTTCCAAAGTATACATTTCACTGGCATATCAATCAATGTTAAACAGGTAACATTTCAGTTTTTGTTTAGTCATCTAATTACAAAACCATGGAGACTTCGTGGTTAAAATGGCAATAGTCAGACATCCAAATTATGAGGTCATTGTCACAAGTCAGTAAACCAACTCATAAAAGTGGCCAAAATATAAACATATGATTCCAGACACTTTGGTGGATTTAGAATCTGCTTATACAAGCCTTAGACATGCAAGCTTTATTTTAAAAATGAGTTGAAACCAAAAGATTATATTTATCTGAATGGTTTTTATGTACACAACATGGCCAAACGTATGTGGACACCTGACATCTAACATCTAATCTAGAATTATGGACATTAAATGAGGAGTTGGTCCGCCCTTTGCTGCCATAACAACCAGTCCTCTTTGAAGGCTTTATACCAGATGTTGGCGCATTGCTGCAGGGATTTTCTTCCATTCAGTCAGAAGAGTATTAGTGAGGTCGAACACTGATTGGGGGATTAGGCCTGGTTCGCTGTTGGCTTTCCAATTGATCCCAAAGGTGTTGGATGGGGTTGAGGTCAGGGCTCTGTGCAGGCCAGTCAAGTTCTTCCACACCAATCTCGACAGAACCATTTTTAAATGGAAAACGCTGTGTGCCCAGGGGCTTTCTCATGCTGAAACAGGAAAGGGCCTTCCCTAAACAGTTGCCACAAAGTTGGAAGCCCAAACCATTAAAAATTGCCCCAGACGAAGGAGTGTCCACATACTTTTGGTCACAGTGTATATGTAATCTATAGCATTGCCAAAAGAAAATATAGTTTCTTTCTATAAATATACAGTAAATTTAAATATAGTAATTTATTAAATGCTATAGTTTATAACCGTATTATATAATTATATTGCCAATGCCCAAATGTAGCATTGTATCAAACAATTTTCGCATTAGCAGAATTTCTGAGACCTAGATGATAGATTCCATTCACAATATGTTACAGACCCAATAATATGCACACCTATTCAAAAGAAACCAGATTTTAAAAAACCAAAATTCGATAAATGAGGAAATACCAATTGTAGCTATTTACTAAACACATTCAAGACTGTGCATAATACAGAAGGCAATTGTTTCCCACTTTAATAAAAAACTTTAATCTGAACCATTAGGCAGGCCACCTTTTACTTTCCTTTACAAACAGCAATACATTGTTCTGACAGTGACTGTACTATGTCATAGTTCAATTAGTTTGGTGGTAAAATAGCTAATTGAACCTTTAAAAATAAGAATCATTTTCATTTTATTGCTCATTGGACAGTTTTATTAATTAAACCGGCAGTCTGCCAAATATGGACCATAACCTTGCGTCAAAAAGATCTGGAGCTGATGCACATGCATAAAGAGTATGTAATTCATTGGAAAATGGCATGTTGCACAGGCCAACAAGAAAATAATTAAATTTATTCTAGTTAAGCAGAATGTTCACAATGTTTTCTGAATATTCAGGACGTTTTGATAAAGTAGAACTACACTTCTGTCAGGACCACTGTCATCAAAGTAGAACTTTATTGACAATAAAGGCAATACAGTTATGTTTGGCAGTATGGCTCTGTTCTAGAGCTCTCCCGCCAACCACGCAGCCCGGTGGATAAGGCCGGGAGGCACAGCAGCCAAACCCCCTAGAGGGGTACACACAGAACAGATCCAGCAGCAAAGCAAGTTCTGAACACATAGGGATGGAACAATGCAATTTCTTAACACATAGGGATGGAGCAATACAAATTCTTAACACATAGGAATGGAGAAATGCAAATTCTTGACGCATAGGGATGGAGCTGGGGTGGTGGAGGGGATTTACGAAGCAACGTACAGCAGCTTGCATGCAGGAGGAGCAGCCGAATAAGTAGAGGGAGGCTGTTTAAGTAGACCGCCCTGTTAGTGAATGTACTGTGATAGGCGAACATCACTCAGCTGAGCCATCAGCTGATTCACCCGAAGCGCTTGACTCTCATGGCCTGCCAGAACTACGCGATGCTCCATTTTTTACTTTATGTATGCAACTTGGTACTGTGCTACTGTGTATGATGGATTATGAAGCCTAAATGTGTGTGCAGCCACGCCGCATCAACCCAAAATCACACAAGAATGCAATGCAAGGTTTTTCTTTTTCTTGTATGATGAAAACATTATTTTCATCTTTGGCACTGTAACATCAGGCTTTTCATATAATTTCCTACACATTAAATTGGGAGACATCCTTTTTTTTGACTAGGCCACAAGCCAAGAACTGCGAGATCACCCAAAATCAGAGATGGGGAGCCAAAACAAGATAGACTAGACCAGCAGCTCAACAAAAGCTGTACAGAACCATGTTTTGCGGTGTGTTTCGAGCAAAGCAATACTGTCCCAGCAAGACTCCCATTCAGTTGTGAAATAACATTGTGATGAGACAAATTTGTAGAACAGTCTTATAACATTTTATTATTCCAAAGAAGTCCTGTCAATATCACAGAAAAAAATTTCAGCAATGATACATACCAGCTTCCTGTCAGCATGTCCTGAAGATTATCGTTTAGTCACAAAAATATCCTGCAGCATACATTCCAAATGAATTTTAAACATCTTTTGAATTAAATGATTGAAACGGTAAATTTGTTTAGCATTGTTAATAGTATTTTTAATTTATATGAATGAACACCCTCAAATCCAGTTTTAATGACTGTTTTTTTAACTTAACTAACATAATGGCATTCCAAGACCATTTCTGCAATGTTCCTGGTGACTTAAAGATAACACTCAAGAAAGAGGAAACTGGGCAAATGTACAATGAACACTCAGTACCATAACTCTTCCAACATTCAGGGAATGTTCTAAGAGCCAGAAATGTTATCTGGGTTAGTAATAAAAAAAGGAAAGAAAATATTTTTAATATTAAAAATAGTTTGGGCACAATCCATAAGATTTAAATGCAGAATATGTCCTTAGATTATTTGTAAAAACTCCAAAGCTTTTAGTCAAGACTTACAGTGACAGAGGGGGTGAAGGAGGATGGAGGGCCTGAGGCAATTACTCAAGCAGTTGTGAGCAGTAATCTCCCCAATGCAGGATGAGTGGTTCTGAGGACACTTCAGGCTGTTGGGAGCGAGATATGGGACTGACCCTCGAACAGCAGAACAGGCCTCATTTCACCACAGCTTTCAGCACTTCAAATCCCTGGCCTGCTGCTCTCTGCAGTGGAAAGGCCAAGGGAGAGGCAGGCACCTTCAACACGGAGTCTGTTTTGGGAAGCGCTTGTTGGACAACAGCAATGTTACATCCCTGCAATGTTGTCTCTTCGGTCAATCATACAGTGTGTTCTCTGCAACAATTTACAAGCGCATACTTTTTATGTGATGTGATCTAAATGATAAGGTAAAATGTCCTTCTCAAGTGTAACAGCTGTTAGGACCAACTAAACTTAGGTATACGCACTATGTACGCACACTCGCATACACAGAGAGAGAAAGAGAGATAGAGAGGGAGAGTCTTGTTTTGGAGACTCTTAACATCCAGTATCTCTTTGGAATTCACACTCATTTGTCGGGTTGGATTCTGCCTGTTATTGATTCCAGAGTATACACATGCAGTTCATGTTCTGGTCGCAGTAGACGAAAGGATTTATGAGACGGTGTCTTAAGAATGATGGCAGCTCTGCTTCCATCTCTTACAGCAAACACAATTTCTCTTGGTACAGAGTGCTTCTTTTGTCCCATTGAAATAAGTCTTTTTATTAAGAGTTCCATTTAATAAATTCTCCAAAGACAAAAACATATAACAGGTATGCCATTCTTCGAAGAATTATAACATCATATGGGAGTTAAGGCAAATAAAACTCATTTTATTAATATCTTGTGTATATCTTTTTAACATACACTTATTAATATCAGTAAAGGACACAGCCTATCAAGAGAAAGTGCTGGAATTAAAAAATAAAAAATAAATAAGGAACCGAGCTCTCATGTTTCCTGCCAGTGAAGCCCTGATTACACTTTGAATGATCATCGGGCCAGCTTGTTTGGATCAATACCCTGGGAAGTGCGTGCTGTTTGGCTGAGTTTTATCTACATCTTCATCCCCCGCCCGGACCTGAATCCTGATAATGAGAAAATCCTTTCCAAATCTTTTGTGTTAGCACATCTGAGTACTTCGGCAGTCAAGGGGTGACCGAGTAAGAAGTGATGGCCATGCTTTTGAAAATGCAACATAGGCTGGAGATTGCTTTCCGAGCTGGATCTTATCAAGCACACTTCTTCATTCTGCTCTTCACACTGCTCCACAATAAATAATCAAACCATTTTGAAAATAATATGCCTGAGGAGGGAGTCTTTTTATGCTTCATGAGTTGTGTGGTTAATTTTGGAGGGGGATTTAAAAGGTTTAATACTCAGAAATAGTAAAGATAGGTTTTTAAATATTTGCAGAATCATATGTGCCCTTTCAGTTCCTGGTTTTCATTGAGGACTTCCTATGGTGGAAGTTTGAGTTTGGCTCCGCATCAACCTTTTTCCTAATATGCATCTTAACCAGCATTTCAGCTCCCCTTCTTTTCTGAAAATCTAACATGATGTTTAAACAAGAGTAGACATCTACATTCCACAATGTTCACTATCAAAGACAGAAACCCAGTGTTAAAAAACAATGTTTGATTTGTGTTCTTTAGGAGTCATGTAATTCACCAATGAATTACGCATCTGAGAAATTAAGGTTTCCTTTAGATGTCCTCACTGTGAGTAACTTTATTTTCTGGGGAATATCTGTTTCTAGCCTCAGCAGTGCTGGCATAAGCTCCAAAAAACCTTAAATAAAATAAATGAACCAGTGGATCAGTCTGTGGTTATAGAAAATCCCTTTGTTAACATTCATCAGCTCTCTCTAGCCTTCCAGAGTTTTGGTGGAAATGGAACATTTGTCTGTAATGCCATCACAACTTCTGGGATTACGACAGCACTGCACCAGGCCTTCTACAACATTGTGATATAGATGTGCAAAAGATGACATACACCCACAGTGATAAATCACAAGCCTGCTTCTCTCTTCTGATAGGAGTGTGTGCGTGTGTGTGTATGCGTGTGCACATATGCATGTGTGTGTGTGTGTGTGTGTGTGTTTGTGCATGTGTGCGCATATGCATGTGTGTGTGTGTGTTCCTGTATGTCTGTGTTTGTGAATGCATGTGTGCGTGAGTATATGAATGTAAGCATGAGTGTGTCGGCATGGAAGATTGAGCATGTGGGAGAGTTTTTTTTGCAAAGTGTGGAGGTGCCAAATGAGTGAATCTTTTCTATTGGTGAAGGCAGCATCTCCTTATGTATGGAGTGTCTTCTCCTTCTCCACAGTTGATAGAGAGTGTATTTCATGTGGAGGGGTACAGTTGTGGATTTGGGGGTGAACAAAAATGAGGGAGCACATCTGCTCCCCGTCACAAGCGAGGCCCAGCGGGGGCCCGGAGATGCACATAAGTTCAGCTGCAGATTATTTGAATACTGTAAAGTCACATGGTTGCCAGGGCAACACTTTATTTCCTCTGCTGTAGATTTCACTCAGCACACTTTTGGCTTATAGTGATAGGGGCATAGAAGCGAGCTTTTTTCCTGCTCCAATCCATATTTCTTTGAAATAGTTTCTGAGTAGCCCTGCAGCGAAAACCACTGGAACCCAGGGTAGTGCAGGACAGAGATTTTGGCTTGTGAACATTCATAAGAGCTCTTTAATAAATACATGGGCAGACAGCCTTGGCTGCAGAAATGCACATTAGTTTATATCCCAGTCAAACCATGTCAAACAGAGGGAATGAAAGAGTGCTCAGCTAACATTATACATTTTTTATTGGCTCTGAAAATGCTCTCTATCTGCCCTTATCCATCCTCCCTTTTGTAAACTTAATTTCTGCTCGTCTTTATTGTATTCCCGTCCTTGCTGAATTCAGTCTCTTTTTGCTTTTGTTAGTCAGTCTCAATGAGGCTCAAATCTCTTAAATTTATTTTTCTTTTTTTGTCATATTAGCTTTAAAGAGTTTACAACTCAGAACATTCGCTTGTGTTTACAATTTGGAATTGTGTTCATAATGTAGCCTTGAACAAACAATGTAAATATTCACTAAGAAATAAAGAGACAGGAGATGTATGTTGATGTAAGAGTGAAGGAAGAACAGAGTGAAGGAGAGTAAAAGATTTAGGCCAATGGAGATTATTTTATTACTGTAATCTGGATGGCAGACCTGTGCTTTAATGGCCACAGCCACAACATTCTTAACTCGGAAGAGGGTCACCGGCCTGAGGAACCTCACTGTCACTGTGATGTCACACAGACGCTGAAAATTACTCTGCAAAAAAAAAGCCTGTCTTAACAAGTGTTTTTGTGTTGTTACGTGACTTAAAATCTTTTTTCTCTCTCAAGTAGAAATTATTAACTCATTTTAAGTTACTGTTTGTTGACCTCATTCACAATATTTTTATCTTATTTAACAAAAAAGTAACAGAAATAAGATTTTAACTATCATTAAGACTAAAATACTCATTCAGATTGACTTATATTTTGGTTTTTGCAGTGTTATAACACCGACATAAGGAGCAGATTTCTGCCAAGACCCTCATAAAAACTGTGCAAAACTAAACCAAACGAGAGAGGCTTGCTATGAATTTGCATATCCGTTACTGCCCCTTACAGTAATTTTGTCTTATCGGACAGGCAAGCTCAGCACAGTATTTTGCTGACTTTAGGATCCTGCAATGCATGGGCCATGGATCTATGATTTCCAGTAAGGGAGTGCTTTGAAATGTAATATCTCGCCAGCTCGCATAATGATAATAAAAAATGAGTTTAATGTATATTGCTACTATCATGGATGTCATAGGAAACACTCAAAAGTTTCACTGGGGAGAGGATGACTTACCTTAAGCACTGCAAATGTGGGTGAGGCACTGCTGCCATTTTATACCTGGATGCTCACCACAACATTTTCTGAGGTAGAAAGAGAGGTATATACTTGTGCTTTACTTGTGGATGCTCATATAGCAACATTAAGACTATTGCTAGGGCACCAAGTAATCCATTACTTTTAGTGTCCTGGGGCTTTTTCACTGTGTACAGCATAGATGCCCTGCAAATGCTTCAGAAATTTCTTTTTCAACGTGGTTCAGAATGAAGGTTGGACCCTACTACAAAACCAACAGCACTTCAGGCAGCACCAGCAGCCATTTCTGCCCATTTTCACTGAAGTGTGTTTGTTATTGGGTTTTACAATGTGTGAGGGCTGGCAATAACCAAAAGGAAAAATAACCAAGAGTATAAGTGGTCACAGAGAAGCAGCTGTGCTATGTGATCAGTGAGAAACAGTGATAGCAACAGAAGATGTAGTACCAATTCCATTGAGCTGAGGGAGGAGTGGTTTGGGGTGAGGTTGTTTTCGAGTGAGGTTCACACACAAGCCTTTTCTGGTTTCTAACCTCACCTGCACATTTATTATTCTTACTTTAAAACATTTACACTGTTGTTTTAAATTATATTTTAACACTCTTTGTGTTGTTTTTTTACTTTTGAAAATAAACTGAAACTAAGTTAAAACTAAAACTTCAGGTGCTTCATTTGATCCACAAGGCCCTATCGTGATACATAACAGAACATACATTTAAACACAGAGTAAGGTTTGTAAGTTAAAATGGTCAGATGATTTTGATTGATTGATTCTGGAATTTTTGTGCAGTTTTTGGAAGGCCTTATGAGGGCAGGGAACCCTCGACTCCGAAACCATTGTGATGTCAAAACAACACAGCAGGAATCTTCTATTTGAAAACTTTGCGTGGGGCATCAGCTAGTTCACCAGTTCCGTAACAGCCCTGTCATATATGGTATTGTGTCAAAATCTCTTGCCACGCAATCAAGGTGGAACTTACACAATGTGTGTGTGTGTGTGTTTGCGTGAGGGTATGCATGTGCATCTACCCACAGTGAGGAGGAAGCAGAACATTTCAAAATTTTCTACCACATCATGGGAGACTATCACACACAGAAAGATGAGTGCTCTGCTTGTACAGTGAGAATTTAGAGGGTTTCCATTGGCTGAATGCTTGGAGGACCATTCGTCAGAGGAAAGCGTGTCTGAAGCAGTCTTCTTCACTTCTGAAAAGTTACTGCTTACTTGATAAAAAAGCACACAGTGGTCTGTGAGAAGGGCTTATGCAGCAAATTTTCACATGAGTGATCCCATTCATTTTCTTATGGCTCAAAAGTATCTTAAGCACTTAAATATTTTTAATGTACGGGTAACCTAAAGTGACATTCTCCTCTATTCCTCTCTTTCAAACTTATTTCAGAGGTAATATTACTGGGACTGTGGCTTATACACATCATCATTAATTTTGTCATTTTTGTACTATGGGTTCTCCATTTCAGAAGCAAATGTCATTAGGGACTGGGGCTTTTGCCACCGGCAGTCGTGAGCTTCATAAATCTTATGAGGTTATCCATTCCACACATTCTTATTCAGGAGAATAAGAGAGCAAGAAAAAGTCACACAAAAGCCAGAATAAAAAACAAAAATGAAAATGTTTGTCTTCGTAATCATTCACTGACAGGGAAATAGAAAACCAAGTATAAATGCCTTAATAAAATCTCAAATGTTAAATAAAAACAATGACAGTTTGATAGTTCAGCACTGTGAAAGTGGACTGAAGGCAGAGCTACTGACACACAAATCACACTTTCCATTTTGTATCAAACAGACAGGTATCTTTTACATAGGCAGTCTGTATCAGGGAGATCGGGACTGTAAACATACTGTAGACTTCTTGTATCAGAGAGAAGAAGACCTGTCAAACAGACAGTCTGCATCAGAGGGACTGGGAATGTTCACACAGATGGCCAGATTCAGAGGTACAAGGATCCTTTACAAAGGTCATTGACAGGGGAAGTGGCTTTTTATAAGCAGACAGCATTTTGCGGTAACACTTGTGCAGTGCACAGTGATGCAATCGTTCTGAGTGTTTGAGCATAGCAGGTGAGAAATGAAGTGAAGAGTGTGGGGAGTATCAGGAGCCAATAATACTCTGTCATTTCAACTTCAACTCTAAGAAGCATTACTCGAAGCAAATTACAAGAAGTACATTTAGTTACTTGACTCCTGTGTTTGACCTGCCTCAGTTTCAAATCTCAGATCTTACAAAGTTTGGTTTGAGCATTTTATTTTGAGGAATCAAAAGGATTTGTGCTTAATATTCAAATCCAATATCAGTGGAATCCAAATCAGACCATCTCCAGAGGTAGTTCAGGCTGGCTTTGAACAAATTCAATCCAACTGTGATTTCTCATGTTCAGGACATCATCACCTAATATGATACAATATGATTTTTCCTTGTTTTATATCAGGAATGTTCTTTTTCCCCAACAGTGTCATAATCATTTTAAATCAAGTTCATCCATGCATTGAAATAGTCATTAGTGTTTGATGGAGAGTAACGGTTGGATTTTTTTCACATTTGGCTTGTGATTGGCTGCTCCCACTGTGAGGCTGCAACCTTTGCTTGAGTGGTGCACAGTTACCATGGTGATCCAACTGCCACTGTTAAGCTGCTCTCCAAATAAAGATAATATTAATTCATGCACTTTCGGTAAAGCATACATTGTTTCCATTTGGTTTCTTTGATCTATCGCCTTTCCATATATTTTGTCCATTTCAAATAGAATACACTTAGATTTGCTTGATTTCAAAATGTTTTGGGGATGAAACAAGAATGAATGAGAAATACTCTATGGCACAATGATTACATGTAAACACTAATATATGAACATAGGATATATGAAGAGACTTAAGAAATATATTAGCAAATAAAATGTGCATGTATGCTACTGGCACTAGTCAAAAGAAATGCACATGGATAGCCATTGTTAAATTAAGCCACATGGGCAGTTAGCTGTCACAGCCTGATGGCCTTGCAATCTAGTGTCACTGCAGCAGACGTGTCTGAATATGTATGCATTATTCATTACACCTAGACACGCTTCCACACTAGCTAAACAGACGGTACAAAAATCACACTGCGTAAACACTTTATTATTAGAAGTGATTTGTTTCCCGGTTTTCCTAAGACACTCTGGGTACCAGACTTCATTGAACACCACACACACACACATACACACACGCAACCACACACACACACACAGATGCACACGCACACAGACACATGATGCATGCACACACACACACACACATGCACATGCACAAACACACATATGCATGCATGCACGCACACACACATAAAAACACACACATACACCCCCCCGCACACACGCACAACACACACACGCATGCACACACACGCACACATGCATGCACATGCACAAGCACATGTATGCATGCATTCACACACACAAACAAAAACACATACACTACACACACATGCACATGCACATGCACATGCACAAGCAAATATATGCATGCATGCACACACACACACATATGCGCCCACATAAAATCATCTATTTCATCAGACAGAGTTGTCATTAATCTACTCCTCCCTGTGACAGTTTATGTGGATTTTGTCAATATCACACAGCATTACTCGCAACTGCTTTTCAATAATTTAACAAGGTAAAGGCTTCACTCATTACTGCTCAGTCCCTTTTCTGATACCACAAAAGTGTCCTGATGTGTGCCTTCTGTGGCATCCAATTGATCTGTTTCAGAATTCAGAAGCCAAATCTCCCACCGTGGTGCTGACTGAACAAGGAGAGATCACATCTCCAGATTCATGCATGTCTTCCTTAGTACAGCAACTGCACTTCCAGAGACAGCTAAGCCCCCCTCAACAAAAAAGTAAAAAGCAAGATGTTTTCATAATTAATAATTGATAAAGGGTGTAACATTTTAGTATGCATGTAGATTTGAATCCGAATGCTTTATTCAAAACCTGGTTAATAAAATTTTCAAAATTTTACCACCAGTCAGTTTTCCTTTGGCTACACATCTGAAGTGGTTGAAGTCATGGATTCACTTCATGAGATCTCAGTGTGCTGAAACAGTCAAACTTTTCTCAAACTGATATGCCAGTACTGTCTACAGGGGCATATGCATAGCACTACAAAAATATAACTGAGAAATGCATGTGTCCTATAGACTAAATGTAGTCATAGGTAATGTAAGATCAACCAATGAGCAACAGAAATCAGTCAACAACATACTTTACCTGAATCTGGTAACTTGTATTCCTGCAAGAAGAGGCACAAGGTTGATAGAATGAAGTCAAAAACAGCTTTTAAGCTTCCGGATTTCCAAGAGTGCAAACTGCTCTTTGTCTCGTCCTCATCCAATTAAAGCATTTAATGAGGTGTAAATAGAGTGTTTCTCTAGTGCCAAATGAACTTTTTCCTCCTCCCTATTTTATGAGCCTTCATGCTCTCTGCCACTGCTGTTCTCACATTTTTGCTTTGTACTAGCCAGGCTTCAGCATAAAGGAGGTGATGTTTTACTTTCTGCACTAGCCAGGGGAACCAGAGCTTATCTCAGTCTTCATCCACATTAATTGATTCTTTACTGAGCACCACGATCTGGCGAAAGGGTGAATGCTCATCAGCTATTATTGTTTGTTTGTGCCAAAGAGCCTGACTGTTTCAATTGCACATTCTGGACCACAATAACGGATGGTTCTGCGGTTTTGAATTACACAGAATGTAGTTGCTGGATTAAATATTTGCAGGTGAGGCATCTGCAGAGATAAAAATGTGCCATGTAACCACAATGGTCCTCCATTAAACGCATTAACATCGGTTATGGTGAGAGGGTGAAAAAATAATTCTTCTTCTTGGGTTAAAAACACGCTTACTAATATCCTCACTAATATTATGTGGAACCTGCGGAGCCCACAAGCTCCAGTGTTGATCACATCATGCCAGCAGCCATACCAACCATAGCCATGCCATGTTTCCTGCTCCTGCTGAATGGCTGAAGCTAAGCAGGTTAGCACTTGTGTGGGAGGTCCCCTTGGAAACCTCGGTTGCTGCTGGAAGTGGGGTTGGTGGGGAAGAACTCTTTTCAGATAAACCCAAGTGCAGTGATGGAGATGCTGTAGCATTGCTGCAGCATTGTTGCCATAAATATCTTATGGAAATGTAAAATTAAATCACATTGAATTTGGCTGTACTTCTTGACAGATGAAAACTATGGAATATTTCACTTCATGAGAGATGTACAGCAGGTGCTGTGTGGGAAGTGAGAGCTCTCGACAAACCACCACTTTCAGTTTGAAATGGCTGACTGATGTATCAATTCCCATGAAACATTGAGAAAGGTCACACGCAAAAAAAAAAATATATATATATATATATATATAATTACTTTAAATGCGCCTGTAAAACACGATGAGGAGGAAAGATGTACATGACGTGTCGGCTATGTGTGTTTTAGGTATCTCATTGGAGAAAAACAGAAAATAGAGTGTCTCTGTTGCCACGCCAGGAATTTAAGTCCTCTTACAGTGAGACATCAATTACTTGAGTAAAGCTAAATGTGCCATGTAACCACACCCATTATGGCAGAATAGAGAAGAGAAAGTGAGAACTGAGAAGGAAAGAGGTTTGAGAAAGTGATTCAGAGGCTAACAGCTGCTCTCCTGTCTGCTGCAACAAAACTTTGACACCGATTACACCTCATTCCACAGCTTCTTCTAGCTCACTGTAGCAGCTCTCTTTAATTAATTTCTCAGAAATGAATATATTATCGTCATCATCCTTAACAGTAAAGCTTGTGTTGGTCCAGCATTGCATCATTGGTCCAGCATTTAGGTGATACTTTGAATTACGATGGAAAACACGTGGCTAAATCCAGGTAAAACATTTGATTGACATTCAACTTGTGCTTAAATCCCATCAAAATTAGGCAATACATGGAATAAATTTGAGTTAACCGAAAGATGAGATCATTTAGTTCAAAGAAAGAGAGCGGGCAGGTGGATGGCTGTTTCTGTGGTGCATCTTTAAGAGAAAGGCTGGTAAAATTTAATCACACGTTGTTTCATCCCAGGTGCATTAATCTGCGCTGCTTTAGTAAATTGGACAGATGATCTACCACGTTTTGTCGAGAGACCATTGTCAAGTGTTATTGCAGCAACTGCATATGACTCTTCAGCAAGGCACACTTCACTAAAACCATTGGGCACAGAAAGTGCCATTGAATTAAATTATCTTTTCCTCCCAGTACAAGTGTCTATGAAACAATGCTTATCCTCCTGAGACCCAGCAGAAGAAAGTTAAGTTTTATTTTTTTTACACAATACAAGTGTCTTGGATGACAAAAACTGAAAATTTTTTCAGAAATATTCATTATTTTGTTATTATTAATTGACCCATGTAGTGTAGGTTTCTGCATAGTAGAATAATAAATGGTCCTTGCAGAATACATGGTTTGTCCCCTACAGCAGACAACTATGAATTTCTGGTTCTTAGGACGAGAGTCAGGAGAATCAAGCTGCCATGGCAGATCTTCACATCAACACCCCTTTTTTTTCTGCACACCATGCAGAATGTGCATGACAAATCTGGAGTGTTAAAGGCTTGCTTCTTTTCTCTTGCACCCATGTGACACACATACACACACGCACTGACGTGAGTCATTCTCGGACCACCCCACCTCAAACACTGTGCTGATGCAGCACTTCTCAGTCCCCTGTGGAGCGCTGGAAGCTCAGCACAATTGAGATAGCTTGAGAGACGGCAGTGAATGCGCTGTTGCCCCCCACTTTGGCTCTCAAGCATAGAACCAACAGAAAAATGCAACTTTGACAAAAAAATAAACGTATTCGAAGGGGAATAGGGTATGTGCTGAATACACGCTCATTCCTTTCTGCAACGGTCAACAGCCTCTGAGTAAATCCCACATGCGGAGCCCAGCAGCTCTTCTGCTCTAACTCCCCAGAAGGTTAATTCAGCGGGAGCGGGCTGGGGGCCGGCGAATGAGGCGCGTTTCACGCGGCTGCGCTCAAGAGACGCCGGATACTTTCATCAGCTGTATTTGGAATATTCCAAAAGAAAGATGTTCTTTTGGCTATTATAAAAAAAATATTGCAAAGACAGAGGATTCATCATAAGTACTTATTTCATGAGGAAAGGCAGCGGAACATGAGATTTCCAAAGTAGGACAATGCCACAGAAGGAAGTTTTTCAGGAATCTTTTAATATGTTCTCTCTTATTGTTTGCTTCGTTTCCACTCATCCCTCCATAGACTGCAGGATATGAGATATGTGACTTCAGAGGTGTTAAGGAGCAGGCAAGCAGATTCTCCATTGACAGAGTTTTACTTCACAGACTGCTGACCTTTACAAACGAAGACTTTAAGATTTACCACACAGCTTTGCAGACACAGAAATAAATTGAGACTCTCCAAATACAGCACACAGCATCAGTGGCTTTTATTGTACTGTTGTCTCTGTACTGCATAAGAAAAGAAGAAAGAGAAAAACATTAGTAAACAGCTTGAAGTAAAAAGTGTTTTTTTTTATTTCAAACTCTTCCCATTGTTTAACCCTGACAGTTTCAAAGTAGTGGGAGGATGGATGCAAGGTGGATGGATGGATAAAACGCTTGCCTATGTGTGTGTGTGTATGTGTGTGGATGCTATAATAGGATTAGTTTGAAACATAAAGATTTAAGAAATTTTCTCAACTGTTCCAAAGCATGCCAAGTTCTAGATTCCATAGGTCTTAAAAGACAGGCATCATTTTTCAATTGTTAACTGTCAAAGGGAAAAAGCATTAAAAAGTCACGTTCTTTTTCTGGGAGTCCCAGCACTTACCTCAACAGGAGATAGAGAGAAGACAGATTGCATTTAACAACTATTTACAGACCTTGAAATTAAGTAGTCAATTACATTTGGTGCGGAGATTCAACAAGTATTTGGAAAATTTACTCCTAAGTTAAATGACATACAGTCAAACAGTTATAAGCATAAGCATAAGTCATTTAACCTCAAAAATGATGAGAGTGATTAATAAATTCCTGTTAAATGAAACTCTTTCACTGTTTTATTTTCCCAGATGACCTTGTTAAAATAGATGACTTCTAATAGCTTTTTGTGTGAGACATCTGTTTGCCATCTTGTGTTCACATTGTGTTGGGGTTAAAAAACTTTAGTGTCTTGCAGCCTCTGTGTTGTATTTGTGGCAAATGTAATCGCATCAAAAGGTCATATCATATATAATATAAGTACCCTTTCAGCTAGCGAGCAAAGGTGCCAATCATTATTTTGAAATCTGTTGATCAGTTGCACTTCAATACGTTTTCTTATCCAGCAACAGGCATGCCAACTCCACATCATTTTGGAAGTGTAGATCCCAATTAATTTTCTTCACCCAGAAAAAGCGACTGATTCATGAACAAATTTATTCAATAACATTTCTTCATTTTTGCTTTTTTAGTTTATTTTTTTCCTGAGGAATCTGCAGCTGATAATACAACAGCCCATCATTACTGGTGTATTTTGAGCTGCAACAAGACACTTTGGAGAGATAATCGAGCCTATAATTATGATGCACTCTCACTTCCTAGAAAACACAGCAGTTTTATTATAGAAGGCAGCCAAAAAGCAAAACAGGGAGCAAGTTTCAAACAAGAGATCTGATTTTAGTGGAGGATTTTGCGAACACTTGATAAGCAGTGAATAGAACTTAATGATTGTTTAATGTTTTTATAATTAATAATTAAATAATAATATGTGATCAATTGTCACAAAAATGCATGACACTATTTATATTTATTACCTCTCCATATCGATATGTCACCATTGGAGTCACATTCAGGCCCTCTCAGTCCTCACAGTCGCTCACTCACAAACAGCAGCTGCAGGGCTTTCATGGAAATTCAAAAGTTTGTAATTGTGCCATCAAAACAAGTGATTACGAGAGGTCTCCCACGATGTCCCAATTGGCATTGGCATCACAGAGAGAGAGAGAGAGAGAGAGGAGGGAAAAAAGAGAGGAGAAGAGAGAGAGGAGGGAGAGAGAAATAGATATCCAGCCCTGCAGGTGTGCATCCTAGTCATTTTATGTCAAACTCCTCAGAGATTAAACATCCAATCAGTGACAAATTCAGAAGTAATCAAAGACTGAAGGCCATCTTTCTCATAAGCACCATGGGGTGGGGTGGAGAGGGGAGGGGAGGGAAGGGAAGGGTCAGGGGCCTGCAAGCAGTGGGTTTGAAATGCACAGAAACAGATCTGTGAGCACCGGAGCATCTTGGGGCACTTTTCTGAAGAGGATCCCATTAGTGGGCTCACTCCTGCCAAGCCTTTGGAGTTCTTCAGGAACAGAGCAGTCAGGCAGGATGTCCTCATGAGGGGAGCTCCACGGCAAGGCGGGCACTCATCTGAAGTGAAGCTCCGAGGGCCTTTCTACTGGCACTGCAGCAGCTTGCTGAAAACGTTTGAGGTACTTTTGGTGCTAGAATAGAACTTTATTTTGGGGCATAATACTGACATTTAAATCTGCGAACATGAACTGTATTATAACACACTGATACAAATTTTTTTTGGGATACTGTAAGTTTCAACTGGGCTAACAAATGGCTATTCTACATCAGATCCAGGTTGAAGCTCAAAGTGAGCTGCTGAAGGTTACTCTAACAGATATCTGAGAAAGCCAATATTCCGCAGGATTTTGCAGGCCACCTTTCTTCTGTAATGTACATTAATGTGAACAGAAGGCCCATGCAGTACAGCAGCCCTCTAAACCTCCCACCCACCAGCCTCTTTTACATTTCCTTCAGCCTAACCCCCGCAGCTCCACCTGCAGTGGCTGGGTTGACCCCCGCTGCGTATCCACCTTTATGCTTATTCGAGTTTCATTCCTGTGTCCGCTTGGTCTCTCTCTCTCTCTCTCTGTCTCTGTCTCTCTCCCTCACACACACACACACACACACACAAACTCTCAGACTTTGAAGGTCAAATGGAATTTTCCTGCACTGTACCACATCCTTTCAAACACAAACACAAACACAAGCCAATTGATGATGATTGGCAGAGCTTCACGTCTCCATTCGACACTGTGGGCCTGGACGTTTCAGACTCGCAATGCAGAACATTCCGTGCTGTACAAATAAAAATTAACTGAATCGAATTGACATATAAGGACGCACTTGGGTCCCCGCAACACATTTTAATACACATTTGACATAAAACCTTTCATTCAGAATAGGCATGTCCTTGATGTAAAAAAAAAAATGTAGTTATGTATTTATAAAAGCAGGAAGGCAGGTTGTGTTTAGATGCAGTGCCATCACAACCTCAAAAGCCATTGAAACTAAGCCTTTGAATAAGCTTTCAATGCCAGGACTGATAGTCCCATTGAGCACACACCCATCTAACAGGACTGCAAGAGGATCTGAAAAAAGCTGTTCCCTAATGCACCAGGCTATTATTTATTATCCAAATATAACACAACTGTAAACAACACAGGTATGGGTTTTGGTTAGGGAAGATGGATGGGGGAAATCTGTTGCAGATGAAGATGTGATGTATGCACATGACGTATTTTTTCATTTGTTTTTTAAAATCAAATTACCTCGGTAGTTAATGCATGGTGAATTTCCCTCCATAAATACTGTGAGCCATGGCCCGAAAGGTAAAATGTGGATACGTCCTGTTGATATCCACACAGCTCCTGACAGCATCAGCACTTACCATGCCATGAGCACTTCCACATTCAGTGAGCTCAAGTGTTTAGCATGAAAGACGTCCCAAATAATGACTCACAAATCTGTTGATTTTTAGTGGCTTAATCACTAATCAGGGCTTTAGTTGATTAATCTCCCAGATTCATTGCTACAGTGCTCAAAGGCAATTGATTATACCAATTGTACTTATGATGAATGATTAGTCTGTGCAGAATCTTCTGGGAAATTTTCCTGTTTTTTTCTTTATCCAAAATGTTACGTTTCAAGTACATATATGACACAATGTTCTCCTGATCTGGAGGAACTATAAATGAAATTAGGGCAGAGAATGAGGATATTAGCTGAAATGCTAGGTCAATCGTTCTGATCTTTTAAAAAAAAATTGTCTAGCTTTAAAGTTTGTATCTTGATTAGTTATGTGAAGGACAAATTACACATGAAAGTGTATTAAATACAAAAAAAATACTTTCCCAAAAGAAAACACTAAAAAGAATAAATATAATAAAATATTGCCTTTTGTGAACCATCTGTCTTTATTTGCATTAATGATATGCTTGCACTGTATGCTTTTCCATGTGCATGGTCCTGGTTAGACATGTAATACTGAATCTGTCCATTTTCTACAACAATTCAATTCAGAACAAGAATCCAAACCAGTCCGCTTGAAAGGACGGCACATAAATACGTGGATTACCATGCAGGTACAGTAGATCCTCTACACCTAGACTGTTCTTATTACTGGGGCATGGGTTTGTGATGTACAGTACTTGTCATTGCTATGGGTTTTAAATCACTGGACCAGTAGACCATACCTCAGGGTGCAGTAGCCATGGTAAATGAATGAGCCTCCCTTAATTCAGAGGGGGTGTCACGCAGAGAGGGGGCGGGGTCGGGGTGTGTCAGAGGGAGCATCCAGTGGCCAGCCACAAACTTTCACATATCATAACTTAAAATGGAGTTTCAGTTCCTAATGACACACTATTCACACTGTACATTCTTCACAGAGCAGCCACTGAGATGACTGGGGTGGGACAGGGGGCGGGACACGCAGAGCTTTAGCCACTTACAGTCAATACTGAAACACGCATGAGCAAAAACACAGGCATGAGTTAATGCTTCACCAAACGGTTGCACAATGTACAGGTAACTGAGAAGAAGGGCGAAAAACAAATAAAAACCACAGTTTAATGAATGCCTTCTACGTTATCTTATGCTATAATACAAAAAAGGATTCAGAAGATTTTCCTCCACAAACAGCAGAGAACAATTATATATATAAAACCACAAATACAAATATGATGGGGGGGGGGGGGGGGGGTCAGAGGGGAGGAGTCCCTTAAGAGGAAAAACAAAAAAAGTGCCAAGGTAAAGTGAATTCAAGTAATGTGTGCTGTACACAGGGCGGGGGCGGGGACAGGGGCGGCAGAGGGTCCGAAGGCCTCAGCGGCACTGTGCTATTGGCTCTTTCTGAACTCAGCTGGACAGACTGGCGTCTCTGCGGGAGCCTCCCCCCTGGACGCCCTGGTGAGGACCTCCATCCACTTGGTCAGCAGATCGCAGTCCTGGGCACTGAACAGGAGCACTTGCTGGGAGTGGCTCAGCTTGAAGACGTTCCTCATCTCCTGCTTCTCCGCAGGCAGGCTCACCTCGCACCCAAGCAAGGGGATGGCCCGGGCTCCACGCCCCTCCTGAGGAATCACAACAACCCTCCAATCAGCACCATTCCTGCAGCCAACCCGCATCTAATTACCACTGCAAAACCAAAACCTGTCTAATAAACGATATTCCTAAAGGCCACCACCATCTAAATGACATAAAACTCAAACTTAAAACCAGTATCTGCTATCCAATATGCATTCCGTTTGAAACCAACCTTCCGTTAATAATTTCTCCAGAAACCAACATCAGTCAGACAGTTAACATCATCTACCATCAAATAAAAACCATTACTGAAACCAGTCTAATAATTTGTTCAATTAGCAGTAGTGTGGAAAAGGCATTTAAAAATCAACCTATATACATAAATCACAAAATTTGCCACAGAACTATCCAATGTAAACTACTGTGAAACAACCAATAAGGTTAACCATCATATAGTCTGGTGTAGATTTTCTGAACATCCTCAAAGGCCAGAGATTGATGCGCACGTTTGTGAGAATTTGTAATCCGACAATGTTAATCTGATGCTCATTAATCTGAATCTGTCAGTGCAGGATGCTGAATGCCTTTTTTTAGTTTGATGGTGCGTGCCTCCAGAGACTATAGCAGCAGCACTATTAATAATGAGCTCGCCGGAGAGCTATATCGCTGCAGTCACGGCTGGAAAGACATATCACGCACATCAGCGCCGAGCAGCTCTCCTGGTAATAGGCTAGTGAGTCCGTGTGTTAAAGAGTTTGCGAAACAGAGAGAAGACAAACCCCAGAGCTGCAGGACTTGTTTTTGTCGGAGAAAGGCCAAACTCTTCTCCGGTGCGTTAGTTTGTGCAAAGCAGAAGGACCTCAGCGCATTACCACACGAGGGGGGAGGGGGGACGATAAAGCTTCGTAATGCACCTATAGAACACGGACTCAAACCTAGAGAGCCAAATCCTCTGACCCAATTCCACTGGTGCAGACAGGAGGCAGACGGCGGGAGCTGAGATCACAGAGGAGAGCAGGGGGCACCTTACCTGACCGCTAGTCTGCAGGTAGAGGACCAACGGCTCAGTCTTGGTGACCGCGGCCCAGGCTTTGGCCCAGCTCCTCCCCTTCTCCTGGACGTGGAGATAGCTGCAGAAGAGGCAGTTTTCTGTTCCCAGGGAGTTCTGTTTCTGCGCGTTTATTGGAAGAGGGGGAATAAAGATGATTTTAACAACAGCGAAATTGAATCGTTTTCTAGTGCCATGCTAAATATAATACAGAAGGACATTTCGCATTTTTTGAGTCAGCATCAGCACTCTTTGTGAAATAGCTCACCCATGTGTCTATTTCCTGGCACTGCATTTCTGTCGACAGACCAACCCAAGCAGACTGTGGGACTGCATCAAAATCTCTGTTCTCTTTCCTTCTCTTTACTGCGCATCCATTAAAACAACGCAACATGGAAAGTATATAATTTCAGCATGTCACTAACCTCAATTAGCAGTTTAATTTTCACATACATGGACAAAATGACAAGGCTGAGGGTGGTAGTGTTCACGTGCAGGTTCTAAGATTAAAACTTGGTTCAATTTCATTTATTATTTAGGCTCAAAGCAAAGACCCATTCCACAAAATGTCACGGTTATGCCCTTCCACAGCAACTTCCTCCCATTTCTGTTTACACAGTTTTTTGATAGCCTGATAGAAGCTGAACTCCACCGGATGTCTGAGGAATAAATGAATGCATGTGAGAGTTTATGGGGTGTGGAGCGGGCTGGGGACGAGCAGCCGGGGATGAGCAGCGGGGGACGAGCAGCCGGGGACGTGTCATTAACCGTCTCCCCGCGCCGCACACGGCGGCGCTCAGACACATTAGCGTAACAGGATTAGGCCGCCGCCGCGCCCCGCCACTGGAGCCTGAAACGACGGCGGCGCAGACGGCGAACGCTGAGGCATCAGCGAGCTGACAGCTCCGCAGGCGCCTCATAAACCCTCATTTTACCCACACTGCACTCCTTACCGACAAGACAGGCCTATCCAAGCCGAGAATTACTGGCACATCACAGTCACCCGCACCGCACACCTGTTCGAGCGACGGGCGACAGCAGGCGTGTCGTGTACAGATCTGCGTGACAGTGTGCTGTGGCGTGCGGCAGGCTGCGGAGAGCCGCGATTGGCTGCGCCCGAGAAGCATTAATGCACAGTGTAATAGTGCCCCAGCTACGGTTTGCACAGGATATCCAGACGTTGTCCCGGCTGTGGACTATTTGTATTTACATATGTGTGAAGTGGCATTGATGAGCCATGCCCTTCACCACAGCCGTGTGGCTTGAATAAAGAGATGTAATATCTCGTATAACGCCTGCCATTTTGCTTTTGGCGCAATGTGTTTAGGGGGGAATATGATTACTGCATTACTCTTGGCCGCTGGGTTGCAGTAAGTCACGGCGATTTATCACACCGCATCCGCCCGCCCCGGCGTCCAATGGCATCGTGCGGCCCGTAAACCCTGAGATGTCACCGAGGAGACGTCTCCCTCTCTCAATCTGCCCCCCCCCTCCCCTCCCCTGGGAAATGAAGAGTCCTGGGCAAACTGAACATGCTAGAGGAGTCCTGAATAATGTCATCAATGACCTCAAATTATGTTTGCTGTCAAACTCGCCCTTGCAGATTTAACATCTCCTCGAGTTTTATCGTTTGCTGTGACAGATCCCTCATTACATTTCTGTTACAATTCATTCTACCTTCACCATTACACTGGGCCGGCCAGCGGTGGACGAACTGTAGATTTCTTCCCATTGGGGAGATTTTTCTCGCCACCATTTGAGTGATTTTTTCTTCCCGCAGGGGATTTTTTAAAAACTTCAACTGCTCGCTTTTTGGGGGGTTCAGGCCTGGTTTTTTGGCAAGATTTCTTTAATATTCTTTAATATGTAAAAAGTGCTTTGCAAATAAAATTTAATTGAACTGAATTGAACTGAATTATTAATTCTCTTTGTTCTCTCTCTCACTTTCGCACCGAAACTGAAATAAATCCTCGGACTGCTTTCTGCTTCTCGGCTCTCCTTGCACAGGAAAGGGAGAGGTAGTTCAAGACATTCAAACTCCACAGTACACCCAGGCTGACTAAATGCAAGGGGTGTGTGATCAGTGTCACATAACTGAAATCATCACAGAGTATCTGGGGATGAGTCAGCAGCAGCTTCTGGCCTCGCCTCTACATCTCTACATGTGCTACACCCATCCCTGTCTGTACTACACCCATCCCTGTCTGTGCTACACCCATCCCTGTCTGTGCTACAACCATCCCTGTCTGTGCTACACCCATCCCTGCCTCACGCACTCGCTGCCTCTCTCTCTCACAGGCAGGTCTCTGGCCACCTCTACTGGACTCCTGGGTCTGACGGCATGTGCGCAGGGCCCGGAGGAGGGAGGGCTCCCCTGGGGCTTTCCTCAGCTCTGTCAGCCTGCGATGACAAACTGCATTGTGATGCTCTCCAGAACCTGGCACAGAAAGCTCCTCCCAGTGCCAAGCGCAGCTCAAAGGGCTCAGCTGTTTCTGAGAGAGCTCTCCTGATCCGGAAGCAGCAGAGCCGCCTCAGATCCGGCCCCTGCTCCAGCTCCGGGCCTCCCTCACCTCCACCGCGGCTCTCTTCCTCGGCTCCCCCGCGGCCCCCGGCCCCTCCGGCCCCTGGCCCCCCATCCCGGCGAAACAGTCCCGGCACACGCGGCTGGTCTTGTTATCCGAGATCTTTGTCTCTGAGCATTTCCCACAGATTGCCTGCCAAGGAAAACACAGTGGGTCAGCCCCTCCCCTTTAAACAATGTCATTCACTGAGCAGCTCACCCCTCCCCACAACCAAAGCAAGCTTCCAGCCCCCCCCACCCCACTGCACGACTCAGCACGCAGGGCACTGAGGTTAAGCCCTTTCACGAGGGTAAATACAGCAGACAAACACACAACAACACTTGCACAGCTGTGTATCACGCAGTACATCATTTTGGAGGCACAGTTCACTTTCAAGGGTTTAAAAAAATATATATTTTAGATTTAATGTATGTTTTAAATTGGCCCAGTTTGTTTTGGCCTAGTTAGTTGTGATGAAAAATATTCAAAATACTTCAAGACGTTTCGGACAACCAGTTGACTGGTATAGGGGCATTTAGGGCTTTGTAGTCTAAAACACACTTCATACAACTCCATAGCAGCTCGTACAGAGACATTATGCTTCCAGAGGCTGTACATATGAGCACCTTCATTTGTTCACAATTATAAATACAGTATCAGTTCTTACATCGTGCTGAGACTTGTTTAATTCTTTCTTTCAGCGCACCAATTCTCAGGTTACATGTGGCTTAGGAAATAGTACAGTATCAACCATGTACAACTTCCAGCAGCATGACATCATTGTATAAGCTGCTTTGGAGCGGAACACACCTAAACCAGCCATTGTAAAGCCAACAGGATGTCAGAGCATCATTCATCACACACATAAACCGACTGGGCCAACTGAAGCAACCCTTTTAAGCACACTCCTGAAACGTAAACACGTTAAGTGCCTCGCCTGATTCCCATTTCTCCACAGACCTAGAAGTGGTCCAGACCTCACCCTGCCCCACCCGAGTTATTCCCCCACCCCGCCCTGCCCTTCCCCTTTCTGCCCTGGCCTGCGCCCACACCGTGGCCCCGGCCTGACCCCTCCCGCCCCGCCCCGCCCCGCTCTCACCGCCCCGCAGGCCTTGCAGTGGTGCCGGCGCTTGGTGATTGAGTGGAAGCTCTCGTTGCAGACTTTACACGTCTGCTCCTTCTTCCTGGAGCTCTTCTGAAAGGGAACATGGCAGACACAACCAGGGCTGATTAATCACGAGTGCCTGCAACTTAGCAAACACAGAACAGAACGGCTGTGTTTCTGCGCACGGCTAATTACTGCAGTTAGTCAGTGCGCTGGTGGCCAGGGCTGTCAAACAGCAGGTACCAGTGTAATGTCAGAGTGACAGACAGATAAGACACAGACCCACAGTCACAGAGAGGCTGAAGACAGAACCGAGACCCATAGTCCTAGACAGACTATGGATTTCTTGAGACGCTCACTGTAACAAGATTACTATCCTTGAATTCTGAGCTCTCTGTTCAAAATGACCTTTTCCTACAGCATGCATACGCAGAGCGCTGTGTCATTTACACAGACTGACCTGGGAAACACCTCATCAACTCTATTGTAACTAGTGCAAAAAAAAGTTGAAGAATAAGATGAAAGTTTCCTCAAGCTGAAGAGGGCAGCAGAACTTTAGTAAGAGGGTGGGGCACATTTGGGCAGGAGGCCAGCGCAGAGCTGTGCTGAGCTCATCAGCAGTCCACCATCATGGCTCACTCTGGCAGCGCTGGCCGGACATCAAACAGCCTTCTCGGGCGCACCCAGGGGATCGATACCGCCTGGAGAGGCCCGATAGCCAGAGCCCATAGTGAGAGACGAATTGTGGGTGCTGACAGGGGAACGAGGCTGTTAATATTCAGTTAACATCCTTTACCATGTTCCCCGAAACTTAACCTTTCAGTGCAAATATAGCATATGCAACAAAAAAAAAAAAAAGAAGCCCATTCATGCTCAATTCTGATTTTGAAGATAATCAACAAGATGCAACCGTGAAATGAGGACTTGTGTCATGTGACTCAACAAGCTGAAGCACCTAACCGCTCCACAGTGGCAGCTTCATAATAGCTAGCGCTGACATTCTTTTGATATGCTAAATCAATAAGCACTCCCATTATGAATGCTACAATTAGCACAGCGACGCTGACATACAAATTAGACGGAGGTCATTTGCTTGTTGTCAAGGAACAATGCACATTGTGAATCAGATGAGTGATTCGAGACTTACGCGCTCGTGTATGCCTCCATCTGAGTCTACGGACACATTGCTCCAGGGTCCCTGCAGTAAGGAGCATAAGGTCAGAGCGCATGTGTACGCCATGCACGAGTCACTCAATGCATCCAAGGTCACTTACTACTGCTTTCTGAAAAACCCATCTATATTTAACCCCTGTGGATTCTTCATATTGTGTATGCACACCGTGTCCACAGAGTCCAAAAAGACCCAGCCACGCTGGACCCCCCAGGATAAAGCCTCCTCACTGAACTTAAACCCCTAAATCAATATTTTTCCCATAGAAACCACCTGTCACTAATCAATACTACAACACAGAATATAATAACAATATAGCTATTGGTGAATATAAAATAACAATACAGTTTAACAATACAGTTATTGGTGAATAACTGCTTTCCTACATCACAGTTCAGAGAGACTTTGTTCAGTCTACACCACTTTTTTTTACTACAATACACATCATAACTTCATTTTCTCCTGTAATAGTGTGTGGGGACTAATTTTGATTATGACTTTTAATTTCATTATTGCAGGGCTGAAAAAAGACCCGTAAGACAATTTTTGTACCCTGATGGTGTACAGATTTTATTTAAAAATATATATACATATTTCACTTCTAAAAGTAGGGTGACTCCAGGAAAAGTCAGCCAATTTCATGCTGAAAATATTAAATGAAGTTAAATTTAGTTAATTTAGTTTTCATAGCTGAGAACAACACAAAGGTCAACCTACACGCTACCTTTAGGGCAGCCGGTATAACTTGATATAAAACTGACACTCCTTGGTAAAAGAGTGACACATGGAAATTGTTGAGCCAGACACACCAAGCAGATGTCTTTCAGTTGCTTTCCAGTTACAGCCCCCGGACAATTGGCCTGGATTCAGGCCTAGGACTAAGCCAAACAATTTTGGAAAGAAAATAAAAAAAACTGGTCCAGGATCAGTGCATGGGGTAAAAGTTTTCCTACAGCTTTAAGCGTATGAGGGTGCAGTGACACAGCAAACAGTATGCACTGATCTGAAATCAATACTGCAGTGGGGGGGGGGGGGGAGGAAGTTTTCACAAACAACTTAAAGGCTATTTGAAAAAGCTTTGCATGCCCAACAAAATATTTGCAAATGGTTCCAGTTTCCATCAGGACAACCAAAGACCTATTCCATCACATCCATGTCTCAGTTAAAATGAAGTACTTGTAAAGGGCTGCAGGTTTGGATAGTGCACAGCAGATGGCAGTAGTAATCCAGTGGAAAAAAAGTCACTGATACATCCTCTGCATTGTGGCCCTTGGCCAAGTCTAGTTTAGCTTAAGTAGGTCAAAACAGATCCATGAGAGATATTTACATGTGCTGTGCTTTCCCTCTTAGGTCACAGTCGCCTGGGAAAAAGCAGCAGAGTCTCTCATGACTGTGCCAGACCGGCTCTATTCACCGTGTGCCGAGGCAGGCAACGGTCAGGCTGTCAGGTGGTCCCGTCTAGCCTTTATACTTTCAGAAATGTTTTCCATCTGAGCACCACGCTCTGGCACCCAAAGACAAAGAGCTGCAGCTGGGAGGCTCATGAATCCGAGACCCACAAAACCAGACAGAGGAATTCTTTAAAATAACTCCCTTCACAACTGAAGCGCACCACAAACACAGGCTCCGATGAAGATGCCTCTAATTAATTACCATTAATTACCGCATAATTATTAGGTGACTGAGGCATTTCTATTGTTGATATTAAGACAGATGTGGTGCCATTTGAAACTCAGGCACCAAAATTTGCATTATTAGTATTGGCAGCACTATCTGAACTTCACAACTAAATATGATTCTGTGGTGTGAGGTAGAAGCTCATTCACCAGATAATTATTAACTGCTTTAGAAACAATATAGTCAAATTGTGTATTTCTGACAAAATATAGTGTACTGTAAAGTATACTTTGAATGAAATATTAGAAAATGTTGGAAAAACAGGCTGCAGGTCCACTGACTGATTGGAAACGTGTGCACGGTCGTGTGCTAGCTGGCCTGGTGGCACATGATACTTGGCAACATGCAATGACATCACAGCCCACCGGCCCACGCTCTCGGAGTTCGAGCCTTACCGGAGACTCGGGCAGCTGGTCCTCATCCCGTGAGAAGGAGCTGTTAAAGGCCTTGTTGAACGTCTCGCTGTTTTGTTTGTGCCTCTCAATGGTGGCCAGGATTACCTGTCAGAATAAGAAATAAGGATGAGGCCTCCCCCCCAAACACCTGCCGGACTGTCACCGTCCCTCCCTCTCTGCATGTACGGCATCTCAATCAGTTTCTTCCCCACACACATGTATTGCACTGGTTCCGCTGATCACACACTAATGTGAACAACTAGCTCTTTGCTGCAGGTGGATCTGCTAAATCACCATCCTGATCGTAATCAGCATCATCATCATTATCAATAATAACAATGATATTGATGATTATTATGATTATAATTATTATTACTGCTTCATCTTCAATGTCCGGGGACAATGCAGGAAATACTGACAGGTCCATAAAACCTGCCAGTTGCTATTCTTACAACAAAACTGATACTGTTGGTGACGGCTAAACAGCAATGCTACTTTGTGAACCTGAATACACCAGCAGCCAAGACACCTCATCATTGATATGGCTTTTTTTTTGTCCCGCTCTTAATCAAAGTGCTCAGGCGGTGCCAGGCCGAGCCCAGCCTGGCGCCGGAGCGTACGCTCTGCTGAACGTGCGCCAGCGGCAGTGCCCGGAGAGAGGGCCGCGGTCGCCCGCCTTTCACGGCCTAAACGGCGCACCGCGGGACAAAGAGGGGCATTGATGAGCGCTCTGCCCCGGGGACAGCCGGCGGGTCTCTCCCGCACCCTCCCCGAACCCCCGCGACCGACGGCAGCAGGCGCCATTGTCTGTCCCTCAGTACGGAGGAGAAGCTGAAGGGCGGGCAGGCTCTCCCCAATCTCTCCAGCCTCTGCATTCCAACCCAGCCTGCTCCAGAATTCTCAATCCCCTCTTTATTCCATTTCCTCGAACCAACGAGCCCTCTCTCCTCAATGCCACAGTTTTACAGAAATGTGATAATGCCTTTCACTGAGCAAAGTGCGTCATTACTCTGTGGAGAAGTATGAGGCAAATTATTATTATTTTTTTTTACCTGAATCCAATCTCCCTTTTCCTCTTCAGTCCTACAAAGCAAGAGGATTTAGAACATACTTGAAAAATGTGAAGATATCCTTCATTAAGTTCTGATGCATTCAATCTGTGCTGCAAGTACAAACCCTATTAAAACAAAACAAGTCTTAGCAGACTCCTTTACCATTAACATCAGCAACCACTTTATATTTTGAGCATTTTTTTTGTGCATGCATGCATTTCTTCAGACACGGTACAATGACCTCCACCTCCCTCCCCCGCAGCAGTTCAATGAGAATCTTGACTCACCAAGTGGAAATCATGAATGATCAAATGTCTTAGTAGCAACAAAGCTAAGCTATCTTGGACTGCATGGTTAGTCATGTGATAAGTCATAAGACTACTCTTCCTTGTTTTGCCTACATACTGCCAACTTGCTGGCTACATTCTACCAGCACAATTCCCATAAACACATGCTTGGGCCTTCAGCAGCCCACACTACAGACGGTTGTGGTTGAATTCTGTTCCTACCTGGCCTGTAATTCAAGCGACCTTTGTTTCCCGATGATTGCAAACGTATGAGGCAAGTTGTGCTTAACTTTTTCTTGGACCTAAATTGTTAAGCAAAAAAGCAAACATTTTAGCCAAAACAAGACTGTGTGAAGAAGGAAGTTCTGAAAAACCACTGTAAATAGTGTAAAGTGAGTAAGTATACTGTAAACATGACAGTACTGAGAGTGTGAAGAGGCTCATTAATAAGGCAGGGTGATCACCTCCATGCCAGCGATGTCAATCCTCTCTCTCACACTGAACTTCTGTCCCATCAGCCTCAGCTTTGGCATACAGTACAGCACCATGTTGTTGAACTGTGAGGGAGAAGGAACACACCGAGGCTAGGTTCAGACCACATCGTCAGAGTGGCTCTGCGAAACCAAACAGGCGAACACGCACAGATACTGGACACCGCACGAGGAAAGGCTGTCTGCAATCCATTAATTCTGACACAAAGAGCACCTTCCAGAAACCCCCACATTATCTGACAGGAACCAGCAAACGGGGATGTCAGCTGTGCTGTAAACTACAGTGTCCCTGACACACTGGCAGTAAAACAAATAAACAACAGAAGCCTTACTCTACCGACTGAAATATCCAAGGCACTCACTCACAAAAAGCTGTACAGTTCAGACGTGGCAGAGAGAGGTGGAGCACGAGCCACATGAAACACATCAACTTTAATGAAGTGAAGCTTGACACTGGGGCTGTCTCGGCCGGGCGGGGCTCCTTAGCGCTCACCAGATACAGATATCTGTCCTGGGCTGTGCCGTTCTTGGCTGACATCTTCTTGATGTGGCCCTCTTTAATGAGCTCGTTGGCTGGATTCACAATGTCCTCCTCTCCCCCGAGTCTCTCGTATACCTCCAGAAGCTTGTGCATCTTCTCCTGAAAAATACATCAGCCTTTTATGAGATATGAGAGAAGGCAGTCCGCTCTCCAGCCAGGAGAGAATTTGGCATCATTATTTTTAAAAAGCAGCTGAGATCCTCTTAAAGCAGTGACTGCAACCGCATAAATGAACAGCAGACGACATAAAATCTGTTACATTAAGAAAGAGGTAGTCAATAGTATTTGACATGGAGGCCTTCAGTAATCCCTAATAATCAGCAGAGAGAAACTGGGACGTGTTAATAGGGGAGCAGGGCCAATTTTGAGACAGCCATCGTTCTGCTGCATTGTCTGAAACAGGAAACTGCACTTCCTGCCCTGTGAGCTGCCAGCAGAAACACACTCTGTGACGAGTAACGAGGGCCTCTGCGCTGAAAAAACCGACATTTTTACACACTTTCAGAATGTGCACACTATGAAGGCCAGTTGACATTACAATGCAAAGTCATACGGAAATAAACAAGCTGCGCAGACATGTCCCTCCTTCAGAGAACAGCGTGTACATGGAACAGCCTGACCTCATGCCAGGCACAGAAAAAATATGAGGAGAAAGAGAGAGAATTTCAGAGAGCCATAAATATGGGCAGAGCAAAAGCAAGAAGAAGAGAGAGACAGAGAGTCATTATAGGGGAAATGGAAGGCAGAACAGGTCCAGGCAAAGGTGAGGTCCTCTTGGCTCACCATTTTCCTAATGGCAGCATTGGAGTGGTTGGCTGCAGTGGAGATGAGCTCCAGGGCCTCTGTAATAGAGAAAGCACAGGATCCATTTTACACATTTCACAACATCAAGCACATGATGCCCAAGAATACTCTACAAGATGGACTGCTGCAGAAAGCACAGTAATTATGTGCCAGTACATCAGTATCGGCTTTTAAAAAAGTGAAAAGTCTTCATACTGGCAACAAATCGCATATCAGTATCAAGATAATGGGCTAATTGATATGGCTAAACTTGATTAAAAAGCTTACTTACGATTTCCTCACAAAGAAAAGATACCAAAGGCAAGCTTGACTTATGATAAGGCAAAAAATATAGCATTACGACAAGGTTTTGGTTTGACTACAAGGCTACGTTTACCTTTGTAGGGTCTACAAATACAGACAGTAGGAAACAGACTAAAATTTACAAGTACCCAAGGCTGAGTTGATGGAGGTATATTTAAACTATAATGAAACTGAAAGGTCTATTAAAAACACTGTTGATAACACTGTTCAACAGGACAGCTCATAAAAAAATGAGTTTTCCCACAGCTGCAGCCATACAGAAAATAGGCAGAACAGAGATTAAACCATTTCCCTAAAGTAATCAGGCAACCCTCAATTATACAGGCAAAACAACCGAAAACCCTTGCACCAAAACATCCATTGACTTGCAAAAATAAGGTGTCACCTATAGACTGTGCTTCACAGTCAATGGTTTCAACCATGGAGGAACTACAACCTGTTCAGAAAGAAGAACTAGGCAGACAAAACAGACATGATGGCCTAAATAGACAGGAAACCAATTCAAATGAAGCAGAAGACTCTAAATATAGGGATAGAAGTATAAAAAAGAAACAACCGTGCACAGTATAGTACTAATTTCAATCAAGGGGAATGTGTAAAGAAAGAAAATTTACGGTTTCTGAGTACGTTTAAGGGTTGGAATAATTCATGTTGAAAAATGTTGAAATCTTTAGTAAATATTGAAAGTGATACTAAAATAATTCTTATTTTAAGACTAAGTAGGTGACACCCCTAAAGTTTGCAGCATTAATGATTTTATGGCATCTTCTGGCAGCAGTGCTGATCAGGCAGCAGATTACATGCAGCACTGCTGACTGGACAGACAGTTTTACGCAGTTGCACTGATTAGATAGGACGTTTCAGGTAGCAGTGCTAATTGGACAAGGAGCTAGCTACATGCAGCAGAGATTGCACAGTTAGTTTAATGCAGCAGTGCTTATTGGCCAGAGCAGACTCACTCTCTGCGTCCTTCCTGTCCAGCGCATCCTCAGGCAGTTTCTTCAGGTAGTCCTTGAGCAGCAGCTCATACCGTGGGATTCGCTGCACCGGCTCCAGCATATGGTGCTGCAGGGTCAGGTTCCCACACACGTCCTGTTTCTGTGTGGAGATAAGCATCATCACAGCTTGCAACCTCTCGAACACTCACATTACCAAAAGCACAGAAACACACACAAGTGCACACATATACACACATACATGCACATATGCATGCATGCACAAGGATACATATTCAGAGTCAGGTACCCCCAACCCATACTCACTCTCTCAAACTTTCACTCTCTCTCTCTCTCTCTCTCTCTCTCTCTCACACACACACATGCACGCATGCACACTCACACACACAGGCTTGCTCATATCAATACTCGTACACATGCAAACAAAAAATGCACACATGCTGAAATCACATTGATCCATACTGTACACACTTAGGAAACAATTTTGATGTTGCTAAATATGGCAAATATGGTTCATTTACGACAATCTACTCCTGGGCAGTGCATGGGTTTGCGAGCAAAAAGATATTATCTAAATGGCATCCCATAGATATACTTATATAGCAGAACAAAATGGCCTCCTAATGTTTTCAACTGAAAGTATGGTACTGTGACACCCGGTGGATTTCATCAAACACAGAAGAGGTCCTGAAGAATGTTTTAAGTAAACACAGTTTATTATTTCTGCTAAAAGACTGTGGATTAGAGAATAGATCATGCTTTGCAAAAAGAGCGACAGTAGCAATTTATATATGGTTATATATGATTCCACATAGACTTTCAAGGCATTACCTAGCAAACAAACTAGGTAATAGTCATAAATATAATCAAATAATTATGTCTTAGATTCTCTGTAAATTACATTACAATAATGACTTTCACTTTGAGTAACGTAATGATTATTAAGGCTCCACATCCATTAAACTGCAATCTGTGACAAATCACGTGCTACTAATCACAACAATTAAAGTTCCATTCTACAAAACATTCTTGAGTCACTCTGGCAAATAAAACATCCCAGTTCCTAGAAACAGACAGCTTTCCAGCTGAGATATTTAATAATAATCAGTGTTAGAGGGAGTCAAATAATCTAACAGTACTGCATGTGGAGTAAAAAATATTCAGATTACTGATTGTATCCTTTGACTTCATAATGTAGAATAAGAATAAATCAAGATACCTACACTAAAAAACTGTGGCAAAGCCTAATAAAGTCTCCCTTTCTCTCTCTCTCATACACACACATACACACACACACACAATGTAGACTCTCACCTGGATATTCTGAACAGTGCCCTTAAACTGAGAGGACCGCTGTGTCCACGTGTTGACAAGATCCATAGCACGGTCAAAGTTCTTCACATATTCCCCATACATCTTCATGAAAGGGGCCAGCTTCTGGAGAATGTCCCCAATACGAGGGTTGGAGTTCCTTTGAGACAGGAAAACAGCACTTACATCAACAGCATTTGCTAAAGCCATAGATATGTTTACACTTTTAGTCACAGGCTAGTACCATCTGTGGCCACAACCGGAAGCAAATATATATTGTGATGCACCCTTTAACCGGGTTCTAGATTGGTCCCATTGCACATGTGAAACAGGAAGTAGAGGCTGAATATTAACACCGGCTGCAGTAACTCAGCTATCATTTACTGTAACTCAAGCATATAACAGTCTGACACAAATGATCAGTTAACTAATGACAAACAAACTAATGGCAGAAATATTATACAAACGTGCACACACACACACACACACACTTACATGTTATAAACTGCCACCTTTAATAAAGCTAACTGATAGCAAATGCTTAACTATGTTAGTGAGGAGCGGGCTGTATTCCTCTTAATGAATGGGGATGTGGAAAAGCCTGTGTGATAACAGCTCTAAAATAAATTTGCTCTGCACAGTCCATTGCAGTGCCTGCCCTCTTTTGGCTAGAAATAGCTGTATAAAATAAGTATTGTACCTTACTGAACCTGTGTTTAGCAGTTGTCTATGACCATGAAATGCACTTTTTGTACGTCGCTTTGGATAAAAGCGTCTGCCAAATAAATGTATTGTAATGTAATGATGGTTTGCTCGCATGCTTGAACTGGATGAGTTGTTGTAGTGCGCTGTAGCTCTTGTGGTGTGTCTGGTTTTGAACAAAGCCATGTTTCAGTTTTATCATGCTATTTACATGCAGTGACTGACACAGCCATTGTCACGTTCAAGCTCTAAGCCAGAAACCCACAAAAAACCTTTCAGTGCTTCCTCTTATAAATAAACGTCCTGTGAAACACCAGTTAAAAAAGAAAGTCATTTTTACTATCCGACTTAATTCTCATATACATTTTTTGTGTGTTATTCATAACCAGTTAAAGAATAACACAAATTACAGAAGTGTACCCAAGGTCATGAATCATATCATTACTGGCAACTGCATAAAAATGAGGTGCAAGTACTCATGTAATCAATATTTTCATGAAGCTCATTAAGCACAGAACCCTTGAGTGTAAAAAAAGGAGTTTCATGTTGGCTCATTAACGGTGGTGGATGCAAAGAGCCTTGTGAATTGACCAGACCTGAGAGTGGATCTAAGTGAACAGCATGCTGTGAACTAGAACCCTGGTAATACAGGCCATCCATCTTATGGGGGCGGTCCCTTCTGTCTGTTCTTTCCCATAAACACTCCGTGACACTACACTGCAGAGCCAAACATGGTCCGGCAGACGCTGGTAGTAAATATCTGCTCAGCAGATGACGGAGAGAGATAAAGACCCCATTCCGCTGGGCTAGCAGAGCGAGCACCCGCTCCTGCATACCCTCCCCCCCCCACCTCGACACTCCATCACAGCTGATGTAGCTCTCTGTGTTCAAAACACTGGGCTGAGGAGACCGTGGCGAGATGGAGGCGAGGTGTCCTGCATGGATTAGAAGCCTGCTGTGGTCATGGGAAATTGAGTTTTGCCACTGGTACTGCTGGTGGCAGCATGCCTGCTACTCACTCACCACTCATTGGTGATCCGCGTCTTCAGCTCCGGCAGAAGGAACTGGCCGTGGAAGCAGTATATGGAGGAAATGTTGGAGAAGATTCCAGTGATCACATCCTGCGGAATTCCGGCTCCTGTTAATTTAGTGCAAAACACCTGCAGAGAGAGAAAGAGAATAAGTAACAGGCTTGCAATGATACACCTCACTGTTCTCACATAACAGGACCACTCCTTTGAACAAGTTTAATGACTCTTATTAAACAGTGTACTACAGCACTGCTAAGCTCAACATACAGGACTTGAAAACCAGTTTCCAGTCACTTGGTTATAATGTTATCTGCTTTTCATAATTAGCTGGATCCATACCAGCCCTACGACATGTCTTCAACTATCACACAAAGCATCCAGTAGCTCCGCCGTGTCACCTCCCTGTTTTCCATGTTCCACTACGAATGCCAAAGCAAACTGCAGTGTTGGACACTGGACAATAAAAACACAATGTACTGTACTACTATGCTCTTACATCTACTGCACAGTAAAAATGATAATTGATTGCCACTTCAAAAATGACTATTCACGGTGACCTATGTCATGAAAACACTGCAAGGGCAGCTGACACTGAATTATACATTTCACTGCACATAAAAATTTTACTACATTTTTCATTCTCATTTGACATAAATAACACAAATGACAGCTCTACACATCTTGCATTTTACAGGATTCCACAATGAAAAGATTACCTGTGTTCGAACATCAATGTGCAATTAACACCTTAGCGGAAGGCAAACCAAGACACAAACTATTATAAAAACTTGCATTTTGCTCAAAGAACAGGAAAAGCAAACAAAGGATTTGGGCCAGCCAGCTTACAGTAATGATAAAGTCTGTGCAGTACAGTAATTAATCCTGGGTTTAAGAGAAAGCACATTTCTCCACGGGTCATGGAGGTAAGGGTTTAAATCCAGATTAGTGCTTATCATGATGAGAAATGCTACTGGCAAACACGTGAGCTGGTTATTTGGGCCAGATGCACAAAACAAAAACTGTCTACACCCGACAGGGTTGGGCCAGGAAAAGTGTATAATGTACAGAATAAACAAAAAATAATAATATATAAAAATTAATTAATTAATAATTTTTATTTAAAGCAATTTTCATAACACTCTTTACAGAAGAAGACAATTATACAAATTCAAGTAGAAGAGTGACAAAAGTAAAAATTTTTTTAAAAAGTCCATATCAGTTGAAAGCCAATGCAAACAGGTGAGTCTAGACTTAAACATGGCCAGGAACTCTCTGACTGAGGGGTGGAGGGAATTCCAGAGCACAGGGGCCATGGCACTGAATGCACCCATAGAGTGTACTACGAGGGACAGAAAGGGATCATGAGGCCTGTGAGGTAGGGTGCTAATCCGTTTGGTGTTTTATATATTTGAGTATGTGCGCATGCTCATATGACTGGCCAGGAAATAGCATATTTACCTGGTCCAGGAGGTGGAGCCTCTTGACGTAGGCCTCTTCTGTGTGCAGGAGCTCCCTGGCAATGTTGAGCAGTTTCTGGGACTCTGTGAACTGTAGGGAAGAACAAAGTAACCTGTGAAGCTGCCCAGCACTGTGAACCCATAAGGTACACTAATATCCAAGACCTGTCCTTATATGCAAAAATCTCCTAACCCCAAGCCAACACACACACACACACACACCACAAATAGTAACATTAAAATATTAACTGACAAGTCCTGCCATTATTTTTCTCTATCCTGCTTCACTAAACTGCTGTTTGCTCCATTGGTGGCTCATGAGTAAAGCTGCCCCCTTTTAGCTTTGGACCAATGGGAACAAAGGTGGAGATGGCGTAACCATTGCAATTTGTCAGCACACGAGCTGCACTAGTCCAGCGCAAAGTTAGCTCCCTGAGTCAGTTACAGACTGTACAAGATCACAGTAACCCCAATTACAGGACGCTTGTCAGTCAAATCACTGAGCCTTGTCAGTGTTACAGGCAGTACTTACTGCCAATTATTTGCTTGAAACTTTATAATGTTTATAAATATGTGCTTGGTCCAAGCAAAAACTCTCCTTGGGTTTGCGCTAATAAAAACTATCTAGCCACCTTTGGAGTGCACCTGTAAGTCAAAATGGTGTATAATAGCGTGGTGTGCTTTGTGGGTAGGAAACACTCCTGTATGTCTGAACAATAATGGAGCTCATCTGAGAAACCACAACACTTGGATTGACTGACTGGAGTAGGCAATTAGGGGCATTTCTTGCATCAGTCCATTCTACAAATTTACATTTGACAAAAAAAAAAACAATAATACGACCTAATGGGACAAACACTTCACATAACATAGATACTGTACTGTCTTTCATTTCAGGTGCAAAGGCGAGAATTAATTATGTCAATCGATTTTATGTCAATGCTGGAGAAAACAGACACACACACCAGGGCACAGTGACGGAGGTGTCGTGTGTCGGGCGAGTTTTGCAATGTTGGTCAGATGCACGCAGCAGCAGAGTGCAGGAGGAAACGAGAGGAGATGTGAAACAGGCTCTCTGACCAAAGGTGAAGCACGGAAGACAGAAACGGCCATCTGTACACTCTCTCTCTCTGTCTCTCACACACACACACACACACAGCAACACAAATACACTCACAGAAACACAAATATCCCTCTCTCTCTTATTTTACTGTGATGGTGCATGCTTTAGTGTTGTGCTGTACAAAGCCAAACCACTTCCTCTGTGACTCTGGTGTCATCAAAAATAAACTAAGCACGTCAAACGAAGACGGCTCGACGCTTCAAAAAAAATAATCTTGTGGCACAAGTGCTTTCCTGTTCAGACCTTCCCCAAAGAAAAGTGGGAAGAACCCAATATCAGCTGCTGACAATACACAGGGCATGGGCAGAGACCACAAGGTCCTGCTGTGCTTCTAACTGGGCATGCTTGGTAATACAGCATTAAAATTAGGACTAGCAAAAACTACCCTCTACTGTGTGTTAGCCTGTGAAACACAACAGACAGGCACATATCAGTCAACTGCTGTACTTCAAATCATTTGTAACATTTATGTGTGATACTTTCAGTACTTGTGTATTTAAAACTGCAGACTGGACTACTGTTATTGAGAGTAGTAACAGTACAAATGATAGTAGATCATGTCTATATTTTAAAGAAATGCTGCTAGTCATACTACCACAAAAATAAGCAGTGGAAACATACATACACTGTTGTGTTGAATGTTACTATTATTACCAAGTTCTTTGCTTAAAATATTCTACCAACTCAAACCAAAGGCAGCTGAAATGAATGACGACCACATTGATTAAACTTCTTTCCACTGTACTAATTTGAAAGTCTGAACCACAATGAGACATAATCAGTCAGAAGGGGTTGCAAAGCACATCAGCACTGCAAAAGGTTTCACCATGGAGGTGCATGTAAAGCCACATGTGCAAAATAATAATATAAATGAAGTAAAATGGGGCAGACCGCAAAGAGAAGCGTTATGACAGGACAGATATATCGCCAGACAGATATCACAGACCTGTCACAGGCACAACTTCCGTATAGTGCCTACACCACTTCATTAGCATACAGAGATGTGAAATGGACAGTTGTGTCAAAGCACCGGTTTTGCCCATGTCACCTTCAACTCATGACACAGAGGGATCATGGTCAGCACAGCTCTATGGTAACGGTCTCCAACCCGCAGGCAAAGCAGGAGGAGAGGGAACATGGCAGCTTCTATAAAAAAAGTCCAGAGCCTCCGGACTCACCTTGGACGACTCAGAGGACTGCTCACTCTTTGGCCCCTCTGCTCCCTCCTGCTCCCCACTGCTGATCTCATCCATGTCACTGTCCTCGTCCTGCGTGGAGTCCCTCTTACTGCCCATGGCAATGCTGGCCCTGGCCTCGCTCTCCAGCTCCGTCTCTGTCTCTGTCACACTCTGGTCTTCCTCGTCGATGGCGTCCTCGTTGGGGAAGACCTCTCCCTCCACGGTGCAGGACGGGCTGTCGATCCCGCTGTCCCTGTTGGGAATTTTTCCATTCCCATTCTGCTCTGCGGCCTGATTGTCATTGAGCTCACAGGAGCTCTCTGTGCCGTCAGCGTCTCCAGCACCTCCAACGATCTCGTCCCCGGCACTTCTGGCACTGCCGCTGTCGATCCGCAGGGCGCCAAACCCAGAGAGTTCTGTGATGTCTCCCATCCTTTCTGAGACGCTAAGTGCAAGTTTATCTCCCAGGGAGGCGTCGCTGGAGTCCTTCAGCCCCAGCCGCGCCTCCGGTGGCTCCGTGTCCATGCTCAGGGACAGATGCAGCTGAGCTCTCCGGTGAACACCAAGTATTGGCACCCTGGAAAAGGAAAGGAAGGAAGTCATGAAACACACCAAGGTTCCTTAAGCCTGCAGAGGCACCTGTGGCCCACACAGAATCCTGACTGGGTTGTGGTCTGTAGGCCATTCCGTGCCTCATTGTTGATGTGCCATCCCTCTGGTCAATCAGGCCCCTGTTGTCTGCTGTGGACAGCAGCTGCACCAGTTACACAGTCCTCTATCGTACATTATGTGTACAGCTCAGCTAGTGAAATGCAAAGTGAAAAGAAGAAAAGAAAAGACTTCAAAAAAAAAAAAAAAAAATGTCTGCTAGCATGCATCTTATCAAATTGACAAGAGGACATTATATCAAAGGAATGCACATACGAATACAAGAGGCCATTGTGATTTGGAGAGAACAAAAAAGAGGGGGAGGGGAAATGTATACATTTTGTCCAGTAGTATCCATAAGATAAGTAGGGCTTGTTGATGTTGTAGCATGACATTCTGGGTGAATGTATAAACACGTACTTTCTGGTCCACGCAAACGAAAAGTTCCATGATGTCACACAAATATTGGCAAAACGCAGGCTTTTGTCACCTGCTACAATACTCAACAATCCCACAGCGAAGTGTGAGCTATTTCAGTTGAGCCAACAATATTGCCCCCATAAACATTGTTTTCAGTCTTTGGCTTGCATTCACATGTTGGCCTGATTTTTCAAGGCTTTCAGACCTAAAATCAGGCCAACATGTGACTTTGTCGGTGAGCATGCAAGCTGATGTGGATGCTCTGGTAATATCTGATCTGACTTTTTTTTTGGAGAGACAGTGATAGCATAATTTAAAGGCAGAGACATTTTAATTACTACTTTCATCAGTGTGGTACTCAGTCTAGTGTAATCCTTTGTCTATTATTCCGGGAGCAAGGCCTAAAAACATGATGCTTTCAAATTGCTTTAGGGCACAAGAAATGAGTGCTCAACTCTACAGCTGATTAGTGCTTATACTAGTTCAGTACTTTGTTTATTGATATAGAATATATACTGGTACAGACATATTTTGGGCTACATTACATCCATTTGTGCATTTGGATTATTTTACAATGAGGGCAGAACCTCTAAGACAAATGGCTGTACACAAACGCATCACAGATTTAGCAAAACTAAATGTGCACATTGCTCCAATGCTGTACGCAAGTGGTTACAGGCTTATTTTTAAGGCACTGTATTAAACTCTAAAACAAATCAACAACTTTAGAATTAATAGTACTAAGATTGTAGATTCAGTTTTCATTTTCCTCCCCAAGTACTTATCTCGGCAATACCACAGAGTGCAGTGCTCAGGGTTAAGAGGGATTAAACAGCTAATCTAGTAACAAGTGTCATTAATCTTTATCACCATTACACCTCTCGCCATCAATGCACATGAAATCCACAGCATTTATTCCCAATTCCAAGTCTCAATTTTAAATTTCAGTAATCAAACCCAAGTAAAAAAAAAAAATTAAATTCAATACTAGACATTTATCTTAACCATAGAATGAACAAAATGAACTACTCCAAACCCCCAGTAATAAAAAATAAAAATGAAAATAAATACTAGTGATATGCAGCATTTACCCAGCAAAATAAATGTAAAGGCAAGCCTGTTTACCTGGAATTTTCAAATTTCTCAATGAGGAGGCAGACACTTTTGACGGACTCCTTCTCCTCCCCCCTCCCCGGAGGGGTGGGGGTCTTGCTGGGCTTCGGCGGGGTGGCAGGCAGGGGTCGAGATGGCGCAGGAGGAATCCACTTGCGCTGCTTATCCGGCCCCTGTCCAAGCAGGTGAGTGGGTTTAGGAGGCACTGCGGGAGGGAAAGAGACAGACACGGTCAGCCCTCCCTAGCTTCAGCACCAGACCTGCGCTCTCTGTTCGCCGCGAGCTAGGCCAGACCCCAGCGAGAACGCTTCCATCCCTCCGGATCCTCTCAACACGACGGAATGCTTAAAAAAAATACCCAGAGGGCCGTGAGAGACGAGGAACGGCGAGGCGCTTCAGCGTTCCACCCAGCGCTGAGCGAGCGAGTCCTTGTGCGAGAAGCCGCTTCCTCGTTTCTCAACAGGATGCTGAAGCTTGTGCGCGTTTGTAAGTCACTGCGGTTTTAGAGGCTCAGAAAAAACCTCACAAGAGCAGAAGTGTCATGTCACATTGAGCAAAGGTCCTCTTTCCATGGGAGCTGGGCCACAGCAAAAGTGCTTTTACTGTGTGCACCCTAAGCATTGGGCCTTTTTCACAACCATTCTTCGCAATACATTCTATTTGCAAAGACGAACGCTGGAACTAGCTGGTGTTTCAGGAAGCCCTTCACGGAGGTTTTTCTCCTCACTTCCTCCTTCCTGGTGTGTATAGACCAATTATACACGTACACCAAAAACAAAAAACAAAAAACAAAAAAAAAAAACAGGTAAACTGATTTGGCAAAGAGACCTAAGTTACTCAGCAAAATCTAATGATGTAGTTTAATTTACGGTTAAAGAAAATGACTTTAAAGGTACTTTATTATGGTATGAATGCAACAACATGGTTCAGACAAAAAAAACAAACATAAGAAGACCAACACGACGCAGCCATAAAGGAAGCTGTGCTAAAGACAAGCATGAGGTGGAGATTTAATTGGAAGAGAGGGTAACTAAGGATGCAATATAACCAATTTCACCTGAATAAATGGTGAGAAAAGTAAGAGAACAGAAAATGGAACCAGTTTCAACACCAACAGCTTGAGTGTTGTGTAGTAGTATGGTGTACACATTGGAGACACACAGAGCCTTAAACCCACCTCACAAACAAAATCCTCTGCTGCCATTGTCCTGGGATAGGGAGAGTGTACGTTTGTATATGTGTGTGTGTGTGTCATGAAGGGTAGCTCTCCCCTCTGAAGACATTAAATCCAACAGACTGATCCATGGAGAATCAGTAGCCCTCTGGCGTTATGTGACATGGCCCCTAATGAGCTATGCAAACTAGACTTTCAAAAAGCTTTCAAGCAGCCAGTGGCTTCAGGGGAGGGGGGGTTCTTTTGATATGGGAAAAAATACCAAATGAGGCTGCTGCAGCATATGCCCAACTGTGCCTGTATAAACACACATCATCAAGCACCTAGGTGAGTTAAGGAGTCATGATTAATTTATGCCAGTGCAGAGTATGGGGGGAGTATTCCAGAAGGGGGACATGGCTAGAGGGAGAACTGAAGAGAGGAGCACCTTGGGGTTTTTGTACGGGGGGCCTCCTTGATGGGGTGGCAGGCTCGGAGCAGTGCCTCCAGGTCGTATGGCTGTGACATGGTCTGGGGGGGTGGACAGCGATCCTTCCAAGCACTAGGGAGTCCGCAGGCCCACACTTAGTTTGTACGATGGAGGGAGGGAGCTCTGGGGGAGATGGGAGAAGGAAGCCATTAGCACAACACAGGGTTCCGCTGCAGACAGAGGTCAATGACAGAGCTGAGGAAAAAGTCTGAATAAGGAAACCTGAAGATGACATTTTTATTAAAATCCACATCTGGTCATATGTCAACCGCCCTTGAATGCTCTTTTTAGTACTCTGTCCGTATATTTACAAAGGATAAAAATATTCAGAAAATTGAAACATTAAAAAGTTTCCACTAAAATTGGAATTTAACCTAGAGAATGTGTTCAGTTAGCATTTCAACAGGGGACCCAAACAAAAATGATTGATGTATGCTTGCTACATACAGCATATTACTTGGAATAAGCCTCTTTGGAGAAAATTTGGTTCCATCAAGAATTAAGTGTCTTAGGACACCTCACATGTTAATACGAGAGTAGAAAGAGAAATTAATCATGTTTCACTACTAAATATTTTGGAAAGAAATTGCATTTCAAATGAAAAATCTAAATCTAAATAGTGAAACCTGAAGAACAAGAATATATTTCAATCAAATACATAGTAGACAATATAATAATAGATATAATAATACATTTTACACAACTCCTCAGCCACTGGAACAATGACAAAAACCAAATGTGGGCTCCTACAAAGGGAAGTGAAGCATCTTCACATAAACGTCTGTTTCCCAAAACGCTTTTATCAGGCTCTGGAAGCCAGCAATGGGAGCAGAGCACAATCAATAGCTCAGAGTCATGCCTGGGGGAGCGGACTTCAGTAATGATTTTCTGAGAGCTTCCAAACTAGATGCATCTAAGTGCGCATGGGGACAAAATCATTGAAGATCTGAAGCTTTTTCCAAAATTCAAGAAATGCAAAGAGTCAAGGGCCTGAAGGATTGCGACCGCGTTTTTGATGCAAAAGCAGTTGCTACAAGGTCACAATATTTATGTCGGATTTATTAAGTGGTTGCGACATTCCTTTTGATGCAGAGTTAAATGTGTTCATGCATCTGTTTTCCATGAGTGGACATGCTAAAACAGGGTGAAGACTATGTAAATTAGGCCAATTAAGAATTCTCTGTCTAATTTACTAAAGCATGCATTAATGAGAATTTTTAGAACTCCTGAAAGCAGACAGTAATTTGCACTGATAGCCTACAGCCTATAGCTCATACACAGGATTCTAGAGAAGGGTGCTTGGCTGTAGCTACACACATCCTCGCAGACAAATTAGTTTCCCTTGTGGGCTGCATGAGGCGGAGATGCATAACACCCTGGAAAGACTGGATTTAAAACACATTTCAACCAATCACTCCTCTTTAACTACAGATATAATATGAAATTACATTTGTTTTATTGAAAGGATGCAAGAATTCTATTGATGTTACCAGCTAGCAGTTAGCAGTTAGTAAAAATGCAGTTCAATAGGAAAGCCTATATAATGAATTGTGATACCTTAGACACTGTGTGGCCCCCTCCCATTACAAATTAATCCTTGTCTATTCCGTCCACCCCCACGGCTTTCTCACTTTGCAGGGATTTTCCACCTGTTCTATTAATGTTTATATTTTTTCCTTAGTTGGACCACCATATGTGTCTTTTGCCCTGATAAGGTTTCTCTTTCTGTATACTGCCTTACATCTTTACATTCTCAACTGTTTTATTGTACCTCATGAATTAATTTTGTACATGACGTCACTCCAAATGATATCGTCTCCGTTGGTGTATTCCTACGTTATAATACAGCGTTGCGAAGCTGTACCTTGTTACCTATTTCCTAGTTTTATTTTTCTTGTGGTTCTCTCGCTTGTGCGTGGTAGCTCCGTATCCATTTCTTAGCGCCTTGTAATCTGGACGTGTAAGCATCCCATTTTGTTTCTGACCTTTCTTGTATGAGTGTCTCCTAAGGTAAAATTGCTAATGAGGGCGGTGAATTAATGTATTGCGTAAATACAACAAGTCTAGGTAAATCGGTCGTTTTTTGTGTCGGTACCTGCGACTGCAACACAGCCGCAATATAGCAAATGTTTTGCGATGATAATATTTCCTTAGGAAAACCGATCCAAAGTGTTTTATTTATGAACACTATGTTAAAGGCTATGTTAAACACAGGTGATAATATATTTAATCATTTTGCGTATATCCACAATATAGCATTATGTATCTATCTGCTGAAGCTAGGATCATTTTCCAAAATTGATTTTTCTACTCTATGTAGAGCATAGGTAGAGCAAGTGTGTGAAATCTACAAAGCATTGCTCATTGTGTGCAGTGTTTGTGTAGCACGGTGAGCGTGTGTGCCAATGAGAACAAATATGTATGCTATAACATTGTTATCATATTCTCTTAGCGTACAGTATACAGCCCTAATCTTATTCATTCTGACAAAGTCCTGTTAGAGCACAACAGCCCTCAATGATGACTAAGTAAAAGACTGTACAAAGTCGCCTCCCCATAATGCAAATTACAGTAATACAGAGACACTGTGAGAGAAAAAAGCAGCAGCCTCCAAAAGCACATTTGTAAAGTCAAATTGAATTTGGCACAAGCCATGCACATTCTCACAAACATCAGCTCATACAGTAGGCTACATCTTTCATTTTGATGTCACCAGAGGCAGAATCTTGTATTTGTGTAGTAAACACAATTTTGATATTAGCTTTTTGCTTGTATTCAGGCTGTTATTAAGACATTATTAATATTAATAAATTTAATAAACATTATTCTCCATAAGAAACCTGTATTCAAGCAACATTTGCCCTTAACTTTGACTTAAATATGCAATTTTAGTCACAAGCTCAGTTGGTGAGTTAGTTGTAAGGATAGCTGAACTTCACTGTGCGAAAAAACTTGCTTTTAACTGTTATTCAAAGTGAAGGAGAAATGTTGATCGACCCCTTGATATTAATTTAATTTACCATTTAAACCAGTACCCTATAACTAACTATATATTTAAATCTTTAAATAAAAAAAGAGACTGCACCATCACAGCCATGCTGGTAACAAATAAAACAACAGCTGACCAGTGCTTGACACAGAGCCATGTGACAATTAACTGATCAAGGCGTAGGCTGTACAAACAATAACCAACATCTCTGCAGAAAAGCAAGGGGGCTGGTTTACTTCAAAGTGCCTATTCACAGAAATCTGATGTAACCATGGAAACCGAGGAGGCAAGAACAAACATTACAACTGTCAACAGAAACATGCCGGTACTGAGGAGTGTGACAATACGGTGGCCACTTCGCCAAAACCATCCATGTTTCAACAGTACTGTCGTTAACCCCACTCGTGTATGGGACGCCAATATAACACGTTACATTTCGTGCACATAAAGCATTTTGCGTACGAAATTTAGCACGAAACATTTGGCGCCCCATGCTGTTGTAACAGACCACATTAAACACGAACTGTAATTTCAAAAAGTTAGCCTACATGAACTTGAGCAAACGCAAAAAGGTAAAAACGTATTTGAACGCATGAAACCGTTTCCCGTGGTGAAAAAGAAAAGGAAGCATCTTACCACCGAGCCAAGATCTACCTTTTCCAGTTCGATCACTAAATTACACAGTCCAGTCCCATTTAGCCCTTCACACTCTGCTCAGAGACAGCGCTCTCGTGATTCCGAGGCTTTCATTCCTCATCTCTGCACCGGGAGGATCCTGCTTGAGCGGAACTGCAGAAACCTGTCGTCATGAGAGCGAAAACAGCACCTGCCCAGTGCTCACATACCTACCAAACCTGCTCTACACGCCTCCAACAGATCCACCTGCAATACAGTCGCCGGTTACTGACGATGAATTTTAAACGTATGAAAGGGTCACTGAATGCGACTTGGCAGTCTTATCAAAAACCACGACTAGGACTCGCTTCCTTTTCATGTGCCGCTCATTGGCACAGTACATTGGGGGAAAACAAGAGAGCATTCATTTGTCCACGCAGAGACTGGATGAATGACGCTGTAATATGCGATGCAGATGAAAGCAGGGCATGAAATAAAATCAAAGAACCGCGTTGCATGAATCCTTTAAAAAAAGGATCTTTCTACGTGGAGATGTAAAAATAGAAATGCCGTCTCTTGCGCTTTGTCAACCATTGCTCACTTTGAGTGCAGTTTGATAGAGTTATAGAAAAATAAAATGTAACTTCTACCGTAGTCATTCCTGGAGTCTTCACACCCAGGGGTTGATGTGAGTCAGCAAGCTGAAAACTCCCTATCATTACTAATTAAATCTTCATTCCATTTCCTACTGTAACTCGTTGATTCACCTTCCTGGTGATAATGGCCATTCAACAATACGCCCTTCGCACAAAAAAACCGTTAACAATAAACCCAGAAAAACAACATACCTGAAGACAAGTAAGAGCCAATTGGTCCAGAATGTGAAACTGAATGTGAATGTCACCTATTTATTATATGAATAGAATATATATTTCACAGATGAAACCAAACCCCGAATACCATACATGCTGCACTATTCCTCCTAAGTTCCATGTTATCTGTATGTAAGTAGGCTATATTGCGTGGAAAGATACAGCTTGTGCTCTATTTGTGTGTTTTTTTCCGCCCAGAAACCCACGTGTGGTCACAGTAATCACAGTGGCGCCTCGATGCCCTTCAAAGCAGCGAGATCAACCCAGAGATCAAATTCCCCTTTTGAGAGACTGAGCCCTCGAGTGCAGGACAGCTCGCCGCTTGAATTCCGCCACGCGCTTCTTAGCTGTATAGTGGATTTCACTGCAGGGCTGCAGTAACAAAGCTAACACTAACAGGCCAGTCCGAGCAACAAGGGGACGATCCAGGACCATAATGTTCAGACATTTCTGAGCATTTCCGGGCACGGACATGCCAAGACTGTAAAACAAAAGTTAAGTGTCACAAAATGTGGCTTCATGTGTGCACATAGTAGTTCTCCATATCCAGGTTTTAGGTTTTCTACAGGGGGTTTACATTCCACTGGGAGTTATTGAGGGTAGCTACTGTTGGGGGTCCCCCGCCAGACTTATATGCAATAACTATACATTTAGGAAAATATTTAAACACACACACACACACACAAAACTATTTAAACATAAGATGGGGGTCCCTTGGATGCCTTTGAGCCAGAGTGGAGGTCCCTGGATCAGAAAAGTTTGGAAACCCCGGCTCTATATACAGTAGATAAGTAGAGTGAGCGACCTGCATAGTTCACATCCCTGAGGTGTGTTGCCCTGTCATTTCCTCTCTTCAGACCTCCTCCTTGCGAGTGACCGCCCACCCCACCCCCACTAACCTGGCTGTCAACAGCGGTCAGAGCTCAGGCTGCCCCCCTGAAGCCTTTCATTACTCTGCACTCTGGAAATTCCTGTCTTTCCCCTCAGCCCAGCCGTGCTTGTAGCCCAGTCATGCACTGTCATTGCCACTTTTCTCCTGCCTATTCCCACAGGCCTACACACATCTTGGTCTTGTAGGAAGACCCACCTTACATTTCCTTTCAGACCGAGAAAGGAAAAGCACTACACTCAGCCGCACCCTGATTGTTATGGTACAGTCTATTATCAGTACACTACAATAGAGGACATTTCATCGATCTGACTTAAAAGGCAAAATAAATGAAATTACAACAATAACTATAAACAAGTCATAACTCTATATTCATGATAAGTATTCTGTGTCCGCAAACTATACATTTAAAGGCACACAAAAATAATTTAATTTCCATAATATTGGAAAATATATGCATGGAAAAAATATTGCAATAACCAATGGAATTAGCTACAACCCTTTGGTTTAACACATTCCTTGTAAAGTACAGTACTTGACTGTATTTGATCTCCTAAGATTTAGCAAACCTCATCTGCACATAATTAACACATCAGAAACATGTAAGAAAACAACTACAACACAATAAAATATAGCCTACTCTAACATAGCATATTTCCAAATTCAAGCCCTGCATCCAACCTGGCTAATCAGTGGATCTGTACTAGCTGTACAAGATCGCAATTTGTAGAGGATCGGGAGTAAGGCATAGAAAGCAGCAACATCTCTAAAGCAATATCACAGATGAGATGAGTATACATATGAACCAATCACAGCAGCCAAAGGGCCTTTTTAATTGCAGACAGCACAGGGACTGTGGTAAATATTCAGACCTTGATTATATCTTTTGATTTACCCTCAATGAAAAGCTAATAATTATAGATTAAGAAAACCCTGCAAATTACACTTCCAAGTGTTTAGTCTAACTTGAACATGCATTTAGCAACAAAACAGCACTCACCAGCGTACACAACTGAGTTTCACTCTAAGAACCAGGCTGCGGAAGTACGATTAAATATAGTGGTGGAAATATGTATTCAAGCCCCAGGGATACAGCAAAGACTGGCTGGAGGAGATCACTTCCGAGCATAACATAAGCAATTCATAGGCCCATCAGCCTGGAAAAATCAGCCTACTCCAACCTACTGAAATGACTGGTTCAAATAATTGTTAAATAACACCAGTAGGTATGCCTAATCAATCTGCCTTAGTACATACTACCATTTATACCTTAGTTTTGAGTTTCTTCAAACAAATGAACTACCAAACAAATAAACTGCCAACAAATTTCTATGCATGACACACCAGTCTATTCTTTCTGCTGTGACGTGCTTTAACCGTCAGCAGGTCTGAGTAATCAGACCCACCTTTGAGATGGCAATAGTTTCATGGCCATGGGCACACAAAGGCTTCTGAAAGGACTGTACCAACTCCATTATCTAATAGTATTGGAGCTTAGAGTAAACCTGTTTAAATTTTCCAGAGACAAGTCCATCCTGAACACAGAAATCTGAGAGTCATTTAAAGTCAGATTCTAATAAACTGCATAAGGTGCATAGGCGTGGCGTTAAAACAATACTAAACACAAGGGTAGCAAACAGGTCAAGGACACAGAAAAGTTGTCCCACCACAAACAAACCAAAAGCAGGCAGCCCAAGGGCTCACAGAGGTGTCAGGGTGAGGCAGAGGGCAAATGTGGGACGCTGAAATAATCCTCCTTTGTAACGGAAAGCAAGTGCTGTGGCACAGTGAGGCTAATAGTGGTGCCTTTGAGCAAGGCCGCCTGAACGTCCACAACACCTCCTCACCCAAACGTGACAGTGAACAGCTGCGGCTGGGATCATCACCACACCGGCCTGGCTGTATCTTCAAATAAGGCAATGTTTAAGAAAAGACGAACACACGCGTGAACGCTGGCCAATGGGAATATTAGAGAAGTAAGGCTGGTCAATATTGCCCATGCTTTTTAGAAAGAACTTCTGGCTATAATGGCTCGGGGGATACCAAATTCACAAACAGTGCTGTAAAATCCCACAGGGTCATCTGTACCATCTCAAATGGCAGTCCTGTAGTACTGTTTTACAAGGTAAATATGTTCCAACATAAGCACTGATCAGCTGATGGGATGATGCTGTCTAAGAAATGTGAAAAAATACACAACCATTTCAGCCCAACTAGGCTGTCTTCCAAGAATTAAATAAAGGTTGATTGATTGACTGATTGATTGATTGAACTGGAAACTGAGATTATGACACTGTATATGAGTCTTAGGGTGGTATTCTTTGAACTGGAGTCTCAATGTGGTTACGGTGGTATGGCAAGATGTTGAGAACCCGGCATGTCAATGTTAAATTGGGCATTTCTAGGAACAAGAAATAAATGTTAATAGCAGGAATGATAAAAATACTGTTCTAAGGTTTTCCAGATGGGCTAGCCTTTCCGCCAGCTCACATTCACATAAAGATTTGAAGATCAATATCAAGAGCACTTCACCAATTACGTCCCTGAATTAGGTTGCTCGGCACAACAAAAACTGTTTTAAGCATTAAGCTACAATATTTAACAGGCTGAAGGAGATTAACAGGGTAGGACTTGGACATTTCTACTTGAGAACCAGTTCAAAATAAGCAGATCTAAGTAACATGAAAACAGTATTAGCACACAAAGAGAGAGAAAGGGCAAATTACAGGGAAAACTACAGTCTAACATTAAACTAAATGTAGGACAGGGCCAGTTAAAAATAGGATTGTCTGTTTTTTCCCCCCAGAGTCAGTGACTGTCACTGTTAAGAGTGCGGGGAAAGACTCAACCAAACACTGCCACAGAACAAATTTGACCAGGCTGCCTGGGAGACCGGTTGGCTCTCTGCGCTGTGTAACAACATTATGGTGACTGACCTGACTCACATCATGATGTTACCAGTGAAGAGAAGTGTAGTCATGCTAGAATTAATGGCCGGCTTGCAACACACAAAACATAAAGCCTAGATTTTAATTAAGCTAGTAGCACAGAATATCCGCACAAATGAACAGACATCTCCCAGAAGGCCATCCGCATACACTGCGCCTTATAAAGGGCATTTTTGAGGACTCTTGAGCACAGTGTCTTTATCTCGTCCTCGGAGCTGCTTTCTGTCGAACAGCGTGACTCCCCCATCGTTCACTTCCTGCATGAACACACCCTGCTGGTGAAGACATAATCACACCCTTCCTCAGAGCCCTCCACAGGAGCGGAAATGACACAGTCTACTGTGATGAGCCCTTGGCTGCTCTAAATTATTCACAACATTCTGACTGCACACACAGGCAGGCACAGCACATTTTTGGGGTCTTTTACGAGGTGAAGCACCCAGCCAATGTTCGAGTCAAAGGGGGAAGAAGGGTGCAGACAGCAATGGATTCCTATTTAATCATTCTTAAGCTTTACAAGGTCAGAAAATAGCGAACTCGGAAACAAGAAGAGGTCTGTGATTATTTCTACAAAACCACACAGGCACTGACATCTAGAATACTGAATGGCATATCTCTTACATCTACAGTACACCGTGAGTATCCTGCATGGAGGGCAGAATTAAACTGTGTGGGAAGTGAAATAGTGATGGGAGTAGAAAAAGCATAAATAGCATACAAAACCATTTCAATTTCAGCTCACCATCTTGAGCACAAACAGCTGCCATTCTCTTTACAACAATAATGCTGAACTCACAAAAGTGTAGTAGGTATTAATATTGATTTTTAGCGATAAAATAGGGCAGTTTTTGGCTGGAACTGCCATTAAGTTTATGGCTAGTCTACAGTGAAGCAAAAATAACAGGCATCTCTACACACAGGGGAGTATGGATTGATAGCTGAGACAGGACCCACAGCCAGACTTTCACTAGAGGGCACTTTCAGCATTTATATCTTGTCCAATAGCTTGCCAATCTGCAGAGGTTTTTTTTTTTATAACCATCACTGGACTTAGTTAAGCACTGCAGACCTTCTGACTTCCGGAAAATAGAAAAATCTAAGCCATCGCAGACATACAAGGCAGTTCCTATACAAAAAGACAGAAAAGGCAGCAAACTTGAACCACAGTAGCAGCACATACAATTAAACACCAGTCAATCAATCCACCAGAACATAGATAAAACAGATAAAATATGTACCATAAGAAAGTAGATCTCATTTTTGCATATTTTACATGAGCAAATCTATATAAAGATCTTTATACTGTATCACACTATCTACCACCATACTGTAAATGTACAGTGACACCAACATGAGACACATCCCTAATGGCACATTAGTCACCAAACTGAAGCTGGGGTGAGGGTGATTCACCTCCCTGAAATAGACTCAGCTTCCAAAACACCAAGGAAAAGTTTGCAATACTCTGTGTGGTTTCTTGGGCTACAAGAAATGCCTCACAGATCCAATCTAAGGGGTCACTTGAGGGAAAAGAGCATATTTAAGTGAGGTCTACAGCCATGAGCTGGCATATACAGCTTATGAGAAAAACCAATCAGGCTACACTAGAACCAGTGTTAATATCCTTTCAAAGGTCAAGAACAAACAGAATGGCTGTAGCCAGATCAAGATGGATCAGCTGCTGCACAAAAGCATTGTGTTGGGGTGCCAAACACACACAGAATTATCAACACAGCATATCAATTGTTTTATCCCCACGTCTTGCCAGTAATAGCCTTGTTCATTTGTTTCCAACAATAAATAAGTAAAACGTCACGTGACCACTTTCCTGTTTCTTTCATTTTCAAGTTTTTTTGTGTTTAAATGGCACTTTGCGTGAGGCTACAAGAGCCTTGTGTGAATGAGGAGGCAGGGCTAGCGGTGCCGAGGGAAGCTGTGGTTTGGAGAGCAGCCCCGCTGCACTCCCACGGCTCGGGGGGGGGGGAGTATGGCGTCCGCTGAGGCCTGAGGTTGACCAGCAGCAGAGAGAAAACCAACCCCCCGCACACACTTTAACATGTGTTATCGTGAGACCGAAAGCAAAACATGGCATTTCAAGGACCAGCACTTTGTTTTCCTCCAACGAGCATGGCGACCGCTGCCCGCTGTGAAAACATGCACAGAACACTGCATCACCATGAGTTGCAACTTCTGTGATGCAAGTACTCTGACTACACCTGGGAAAAGGTGGCCTGAACCAGTTTATATCCCTATGGATTAGAGAAGGCTTATTCTTAATTTCCCAGAGATCAGCCTTTAATGGCTCAATTGTTAATCACACTTTTGTCTCCTGTGTAGGCATGTGCCCGTTCTGCTGTCATCAATCTTAAATTTGCTGATATTTGGGGCAGGCCTTTCAGCCAAAATGGCTAAATCTAACACACAGGAGACGTGATTCAATCCAAAACTACCTCTGGAAGTGACAAGTTTCTAAATCCACAGCAGGCTGGAGAAGTATGTGCCCCCTCCCCTGCCCTTGCCTGTATGCAGTGACAGGATAAGAGTCAGCACAGAGAGGGGGGTGTTGACTACACCACTCCACCCCATCGGCCAGCATTTCCCCTGCCCTCCAGCCCACAGCCCCCTACCCTGCTTCTGGTTCCCAATGCCAGCAGGACAGAGGGGGGGCAAACCGCCCTGCAAACCTGGCCTCTCCCAAAGGACCAGAGCGAATGAGGAGAGGGGGGTCCATCTCCCCGCCTCCCTCTCCGTAGTCGCAGCTGGGTCGGCAGCCTGGCAGCGCTGGCACCGAGACGAGCAGGGAGGGGTCCCATTGGCAGCCCCTCTGCCCGTAGCGTTCCTCACAGGATGGGAGTCAGCAGAGTTGGGGAGGGAGGCGGGTCCCCCTGCCCTGGCCTCTCTGACAGGACGAGAGTCAGCACGGCCAGGGGAGTATCCACGCTGCCGCCGACAGCATTACGGGCCCTCAGGGAGCGGAGACACGCCCAGGTCAGCGCAGCACCGCGCAGCACGCTGGGGGGGGCGGGAAGGAGTCCGCAGCGCTGTAATTTACACCTCCGCAAGTCCCTTCATTTACACTGATCACACACCCAGAAATAAAACATGCTCGGGCAACCCGTCAGGTTTCCTGCGCTCACGCTCACAAGAACTGCATGTGCACTGTGCTGCATGACGACAGAGACAGATGACCACGGGTGGAGTGCGCAGACAGCCGTGCCCAGAGATGGCCAATGCGTTTCAGACACCTCCACTAAGAACAGGTCAGTGTGCTGTGTTGAGAATTAAGCTCTGCTTTTGAGACAGAGGTAATGTACCTCCATTTGCCTGAGATGAGTGGCAAGCTGACGAATATTCTCTGCAGTGACATTTCACATTCTTAAAACATATTATGCAGTACAGTAAAATAGCAAACAAAAATCTACCTTACAGAAAATTTACCTGTATTGAATGCCAGAAATTAAAAAGCCAACCCAATTAATCTGATTATACCTCTAAACAATGCAGAGGAAGTACTTTTGGTAATAATGGTTAAAAGAGCTGCTTGAGAACAATGACTGCAGAATCGAGCCTGTGTGCTACACACACTGCAGAAGCGTGCCACGACACACACACGCACACACACGATTGCAAACGTGCAGGCAGCAGATGTACTTCAAGGTAGGTGTGCTCAGTCAGACTTCTATGGAGGTAGCTCCCAGGTCTGGCCCTACAGTTAATTCAATACTGGAGCCAAGTGATCTTTTAAATGTACAGGTGTAAGCTCATGTTCACTTAATGATTGTTAACATTTTCCCCTGACAGCAATGTTACCCTGGTGGCTTAGGGTATGTTAAGGTTCATTCAACTGTCCGCAGGAGGTGGACTGTGTTTGATAACTGCTGCCAAGATCAATTTCCTACATATTCAGTCAAAGTGTAGAACCAAGCAAATGGCTTCTTAATGAGGGGGTCTGTCCACAATCAGCAGCTGGAAGCCTCTTTTGCTTTCATGTTCACTCTACACTAAATACACAATAATACCACATCACCAGCAGGCAGTCCCTCATTTCTGGTGGTAAAGAAAAACCTCTAGAATCGCTCATCCCACACTGGTCAAAACTGGAGTATTAGCTGTGTTTTACACTCAGCTGTACAAGCAACTTCAAACTATAAAATGAAGCATGGATCTGAAAATCCCAGGGGAAAAACCGGATTTGCTAGTATTCAAATATTTTAAGATACGTTTTAAGTTAATGATATGCACCGCATTCATTCTGATCTCCTGGTCTGCAAATATTATCCAAGTCATCGGTGCAGAACGAGTGAGGATCCATTTTCAGAAAGCAGAGTTGCCCTTTTATCACCTGTTCCCTGAGGCCCATCTTCAAGGAGGGGAGAAAAGTCAATTGCGGAGAAATCAGTCGAACTGGAACATAGCACACCCTCAACCAATTACACGCTTTGAAAGTGCAAACTGAAGATGGCTTTCATCATATTCCACATGAGATACTACACAGTATTCCATCTCTCTAATATGCCAGCACTTCCCTTTGTGATGATGACCATTTGAGCACTGTTAGTCTCAATTTCAAAATCACAAAAATGAAATGTTTTTGATGATATTCACATATAGCCATGCCACAGGAATCTAACTACAGTAGTATACTGTATACTAAGACCTCCACCCATACCGTACAAAACTGCTAATCTCTAAGGATCCATATCAGATGAGCAAAATGCACATCCATGTGTTGAGCAAAATGTTCCCTTGACAGCTGTGGTCCTGCAGCAACTGACGCCACAGAATGAGCCTGCCGCACCACTGCCAACTACACAGTAACTGCAGGATTTCTACAATAAAGATAACTCCTTAAAAGCACTCCCAGAGGAGCTGTATTCAGGCAGCCAAAGCATTGCCAAACCAGTAGTATGGCCCGGAACAGCTGAAATCCTCGGTTTTTTAAACAACTTACTTGCATACGGAAGTAGTCTAGATACTACAACCCAAATCTGAAGGGAACTGAAAAGAATTTCCAATACATAAACACAGATTCCAATGATTTACAGTTTATTTGAAGCGTAGAATTTTAAGTGGGCAACGAACACACGCAAAGTTTCTGTTTCTGTTCTCGGGAGAAATTTACGCTAAGCTTCGCAGCTGACGTCTCACAGGCTGAAAACACGAGCCTCGCATGTGTCTGCGATGTTAATGAATCTTTCATTTAGACTTGGCACCGTGTGCTAATTTACCTTCGGTGAGACGCCCCCTCGACAGCATCTCCCAGCACTTTTTTGGCACAGGCAAGCAATGCTCCAACACAGCAGCACGCTTGGTGAGATAATGTCCCTAATGCTTTGTGACTGGCAGTCAGGGCTGATATTATTGTCTTGCTGACTGAACATAAATGGGAGGACGGTCCACGGACTTTTAATTACAGGCCAAGAACAAAGAGTATTATTCTTAGGCTGTGAAGATTCCAACAAGGCCACGTCAAGGAACTCGCCAGCAGGATGAGAAACCGTTCACAGTAGCCAGGATAATGCTGATTAGCATGACAATACTTCTCCAACCAATTCTTTAGGGCAGGCACAACTCGGGTTGCTACGTTTTTCATAACTACATCAACACTTGATATAGTCTTTAATAAATGTATATGTATATTTCCAGTTTTACTTGTTACTTAAAGCACATCACATGGTTTGTTAAGGTAACTACAATATAGAACATTTTTAAATAAAACCTAGAAGTAGTGTGGTTTGATATATTGAGCAGACACAATGTTTACACATTGCAGCCTTAACTGATAAATCCATGTGCACAAGTGCTCATTTTGTGCTGTTCTTCAGAGAAACTTAGGTGCCCTTTAAACACTGGAATAGAGGCAATTACCAGCTTTTTATTATGACCTCAATTAAGGTAACTGTTTAACAAGTAATGTGCTTATGCTGTCAAGCCAGATACCCTCAACTGTGTCCAAGGTCGTCCATGCAATATTAGACTCACTTCTGTGTAAAAAACATCCTTCCTGTTTGCTCAATGGCCTGACAGTTCACTCCCAATGTAAGACTTTAATTATTTTGATTGACAAGGTCATTTTCTGAGCATCCCCCAACTGTGATTGAGTCCAAACATTCTGAAGAGAAATGGCCACATAAACTTCTAACAGGAGCTTGAATATCTATGGAAAAATAATAAACTATTAGAAAATGAAAACAACGCTTCAGATGAACAAATTAAAAATTAAGTGGGTTAAAGTTTTGCTTCCTTCAAATAATGACCCTAGGAGTCGCTTCACTCAACCGAAAAGTTTGAAGCAGCCCTTTGTATCTGGACTAGAACTCAGATGGTGGAAGCCCCAGATGATACTAACGACATTGCTATATATTTTCACAATCAATCAACAGTAGCAACGATTATTCCTCAGATTGTCCTCAACAGGGTCTGGTCAGTTTAATTTGATTTAGACCAAGTCTTCAAATGCATGTATACCAATCAAATGTGTGTTAGTAGCCAGTTGTAGACACAACAAATTCCACTGACTCAGGGGGAGAGGGTCCCGTGAGAAATTTATGGGGATACAGTATGTCAGAGGCCCTTAGCCTGCTTGACCACAGTTTGATTGATCTGGGGTGAAGAGGGCAGCTACTAGACTCACAGTGCATGAATACCAGAGAGCCCAGCTCACAGAGGGTCCCCGCAGCTGGTGCCTGTTGTCATGGAAACGCTACAACTCACTAGGTGTCAGGCCCACACCATTTTTTTGGGGGTGGGGGGGTGCAGGATTGGGGGGGTGATAGTGGAACAGGGAGAAAATGAGCATAAATAAACATCAAAAATAACATGGCTATCAAAATCAGGGGCATCTGTCTGGTGAGCGTCTCCCGTGGCTGCACTGTGATGGAAATAGGACATTTCCCCACTGTATCGTCAGTTAATACTAGGTCACCATCACTCAGAATTTCCACTCTGGCTTTGGCAATTCACCCTTGCTTACACTAAAAATTTAAATATAATAATTTATAATTTTATAATCCCATAGGCGTTCTGGGCATAAATCTGCATGTAGCCTATATCACAGCCTGGGAATGGCAAGACTTTAGGAATCATGTTTGAAATCACAATGTCAACAGGAATTCAATATTTCACTTCAAATGGCTTTTTAATATCAACTAGAATGAATGATCAACAAACTGTGTTGAAGACTAATCATTTATTGTTCCCACAAAAAAAGCACAAAAAGGGTCTGACTGATCTTTGAACATTTACTCTCACAATTCTTGGGATTTCTAACAGATGTATCACCAATTCACTGAAACAGACAATTTTTCCACTTTTCCTTTGAGTCCTCCTAAGTTTAAAAGATTCAGAAACCAAACACAAATGCAAATCAAACTCCCCCTACTCTAATATGCGCAAAAACAACACCAAGAGGAGTCAAGCCAGCAGAAAATAGCCCCCAATGTAAATCACTCAATAAAACATGTAGCCCCGCATATATATTTCAGCAGGCAGCAGTATTACCCTACATTACTGAGGCAGAAGCCTGCCCCGGAGCCAGCCCTGCACGCGGGCACCATCTTAGGCAGGAATTCAGGCAGAACTGGAGGAAAACCAGCGGGAAAGCCACCTCACCAGCAGAAACTCACCCGCTAAAGCCGGACAGCCATCTGCCTCTGTTGTTTTCTCTCCCCAAACGGCTCTAAGCCACGCTCATCCCGGCAACGTTAAGGAGAGGGCAAACCCACGGCGCACGGCACACAGACAGTCCCACAGGCAGAAGCGGGGTCAGAAAGGGACTGCCGGTGGATGAGCAGAGGGATCCGTCAGTCAGCGCGGCTCAAACATCCGGCACTCTCTGAGTCACTCTCTGAGCTCTGCTTGGTATCGGCTGCGCCTCCTCCCCCCCACCCCCCTCTCCTCCTCCTCCTCCTCCTCCCCCCTCTGCTGAATATCCACACAGTGTGAAGCAGAAACGCGCTCCGCTCCTCTCCTGATGCGGGCTTCATTCAGAGGTGGAGGCATCCACAGTGAATTCCTAACAATGCCCGGCAGCAGCGCGGGGAGAGGGGGAAAAAGTAGTTTTCAGCCAGAATAATGGCTTGGAATGGTTGTCATGGAAACAAATGGCAGTGGGGGAGAGAGTAAAAATGAAGAGAGGGAGGGTGAGTGAGACAGAGGGAGCAAGAGAGAGTGGAAAATGAGTGGAAAGAAAAGGGGGGGAGTCAGACAGGAGAGACAGCAAGTTCTGACTCTTCTCTGTTAAAGGGTTTGGAAGAAGGGGATAAGGCAGGAGCTTTAAGAGATGCTTAAATTTCACATTTGAAATGCATCGCCCAAGATCCGAGGCATTATGGCATCTGAGATGGGCCCAGACTGTGAAATCACAAAAGCTGCCAGGATGACGTTCGCAAGCTGCTTACTGCCTTCTTCATATGCACATACAATTATGTCCCATGTCTTTCAGCCCCGCCCAGAGCCCTGTCAGAGACAGCAGAGGGAGGGGCCAGACTTGCCTCACCCAGGGCCTGCCTGCGGAGCATGGCTCAAAGGACTCCATCGGCATGGCAACAGGGCGGCAAATCGGCACCAAAAAAAAACATAATTAAAGAATAAAAAAACAGAGTACCTCACTTTCATTGCTGATTTCAGGTGTTGCAGGATTTGCGGACACCGACAGTGCAGTGGAAATAGTCAACCCAGGCGTCAACCAGATATAGAAGAAAAAAAAATTATGCAGACACATTTTTAGAGGGTAAAAGGACTTTGAAATCCTATTTGCGTTCATCCTCCAGAATCCAGTACTCTTTTAGCACACATTGCTGAGGCAGTACACATAGCCTAGATGTTCCTATTTCTATATTTACAGATACTAAAGTGTAAATGTATGATGTACGGCACATGCTAGCTCAAACAAGCTTTCATATTTCATTTGTTTTGCCTTTGATTAATGTGAAAACAAGCCTGTTGCAACATTTAAGAATGGACAGCCCATGTGAGAATCCCCTTTTTGGGTACATAAGCAAGTGGGCTACAAATCATATCCACATGTCCCCTTGACCCATGGCTGTAGAAAATGCCTCAGCACATGAAACATTCTCATTAATACTAGGGGTGGGGAAGTGAGGGGAAAAAGGGTGGAGGGGAGGGGGATTCAACTTTCCCGTACTTGAACCCACCATGCTACCCAGCACTCACCCATTCCCCACTCTCCAGGGACCTCCATCCCTCACACAAATCTGCACCAATTTTCCCTCACCACACTGGTCACACATTGAGAAGAGAGAGTGCAGGCTGATTTCCATGTTTTGAGTCTCCTCTCCCAAAGTGAGCCAGCCGCTGCAGAGTACATTAGAACCAGTGACCTGAGATAGAAGCATCTGTCTAACAAAGGCCTGGGGGTACTGGAGGACAGTGGGTATTTTGGGAGTGTATTCAGGACAACCAGGACAGAGAGACAGAAGAGAGGGGTGTGGAAACACAAACGGTACCAATACTTCTGGAAAGTGTATTGTGTTTTCCAAATTAGCAAGGTTCACAGATATACTGTAATGACCAGCACGCCATACCCCAATCATGCAAAAACCCACACACATATGAACACATTCATGCATGCACGCACGCGCACACACACACGCGCACACACACACACACACACCTGATTAAACAGAAATTCAGCTCTTTATTCCTGTCTGGGAGGTGCCATTGCTCTGTGAGGCTGGTACATAATCACAGTGACCTCTCTGACTAGAATGTTCTACTTGTAATAACCACAAAAAATCTTACATCTAAGCCTCTTTTCTGAGTAATTTCCCCACAGTGCCCCATAGAAAAGCAGGGTGATTCCAGAACCAGTCTGTTCCTACTGTGTTTTTCTCTGCTAGGCATAACAGGGGGAATTATAGGTCTCATAAAAGTGAATACTAGCTTCCTATACACCTACACCCTAAGGACTTGTGAAATGAGTACAGTCTGTGAAGCCATCATATTGTTGGGCTTCTGAAAAGGCATCTTGGATGCGAGGTGGGAACTTGGCCAGTCCGTGATCTCAGCTCTATAGCACCGGTTAAGTCAATTCTGAACTTTCCTTTCTTCCATTCGAATTATCCATCACTCCATCCTGCCTCATTTCTGTCCAGCATCCACCACAGTACACCTGCAGCCACAAACAACTCAAATATGCTAGTAAAGAAAGGAACATTTTAAAAAGGCATCATGGCTGCCGTGCAGCACTCACTGAGACCAGTGGATGCATGTCTAAAGAGAATATTGGGTTGTCGTCATGGACACCATACTAACATTCCAGAGAATGTTGACCAGCTCACATATTGTAATAGCTCCCCCATGCATGCGTATACACAAGCACACACTCACACACACACACACACACCCACACCCTTTGCTAAGGGAAGACAACACTGACACATTCTCTAATGTTTTAGACCAGTCTGTACATTCTTATCAGAGAACATTTCTGCCATTGGAATTTTCCGTTGCCAAAGAAAGACACAGCAGCTAGCTGATTTTCTCCTGGCTGAGGGCTTTAAAATGTAACACAGGAAGATTTACCTACAGTAGAACTGTACAAGACTTTACAGCATCTCTTTGTGATATACTGAAGCTACGAAGGTCTGAAAGTTCGGAACACCTATTTAACCCTTTAAACAACTGAACAAAAAAAAAATATTTATAAAGTAAAATATTTTATTTTGGCCTTCCTGAACTCCCATTACAAGGGGACACAGCCAGGAAAAACATCTCAAAAAGGAACAAAAAAAGTGAATCCATACAAAATATCTTATTTATTATCAATACAATGCTAACTGCATCATGTGACCCGGTAATAAGAGTACCAGTTAACACTACACTGTCCTCAGGCCTTGCCCTTTGGCCGTGGGGGAAGGGGAGCTGTTAGGGAGACATTTAATAAAACTGGAGACCTTGTAGTGAATGGGGCCACTGTGGGCTGCTTGCAGTTTTATGATCATACGATCAATAGGGCTCCTGGTACCTACCATAATGTGATCATAAAATTAACAGCGCTAGCTGATCTAAGCAGGAAAATTAGAAAAGGTGGAAAACATTACAAGGGCCTTATACAAGGCAACACATGGCACAGAGATTAGAGCCCCCTGCCTCAAGGCTCACAGCTTCATATCCCAGCTATTTCACGTGTCTGCTGTGCCCCTGAGCTACGGCACTGTGCAGCATTTTACCTCCAATAGAAATCCAGCGGCGCAAGCGGGAAAGACGGGGTGAAGAGCGAAGGCCGGCCGGGCAGTGCAGGTGTGCGGCGGTCGTGAGAACGTCCCTCGGGGGGGAGGCTTTACGTTACACCTAACCTGTCCACCCCCCCACTCCACCCCCAACCCAAAATCACTCAGACAGCAAATCTGACTGCAGCTTCATACGCGTGCGACATACGATAACGCACTCCGTCTCCCTGCTCAGCTGAAAGACGAGCCACCACTGACACGCTGATGAAACGCAGCACTGCACAGAGAAGACTTCAAAGCTTTGAAATGTATCTGCGCAGAGCAGGCACTCTCATTCTTTTATTTCCAATGGCTAGGCTTACATTGTGACCTTGCAGTATCTCCCCCCCCCCAACCCTCTCCCATTTTGGGCACTCGCTCAAACAAAGACCAGGTTTTGGTAGAATAATGATCCAGCAGGGCGAAGTGGAGCACTGCCAGAAACACATCAGGCCAGAGTGAGTTAAAAGCTTCAGTCGGGCGGATCTATACGTCTGTCTGGTAAACGCGTTAAAACTGAAAACAGTTCATGCGGCAAAAAGGGAATCCTGATGCTGATCAGCGAATGATCCTCGTCATTTCTGTCCCCTTCACACAAGGGCCACAGGCTCAAAGTTCAAACACGACCGCGGCAACGCAAGAACTGCAATTACCCCTGTGGGCCGAGATGTGGTCTGCAGAAAACAAGAGGAAAGAAGCATTGCTGCGCAGCATCATGTGGCTTTGAGAACGTTCTGCTATTCATTTCTGCTGGATGATGATCCCCAACAGGTCTAATTAAAGCTTAAATAACTTTATTTTTATAACCAGATGATACAAAAAGGAGTAAAAATTTCAGTAAACTGTTAGGTCCCCCGAAGAAGACAAGAAATATTTTTTGTACTAATGTGACCCAAAAAAAAAGAAAGAGAGAAAAACACAGTTTCATGTGCATTATGCTATCCACTGCCCATTGCACTTCTGCATCACCATGGATTAAACACAACGCTGCTGTGCATTACACTCTCCACTGTGAATTGTTATTATGGACGTTACACTCTCCACTGTGAATTGTGATTATGCACGTTACACCTCTGTGAGTTATACTTGTCACAATGCATTACACTCTCCGTGACCATCTTCACACATATTTGGAGATAAGACAGATCAGGGAAAGGGTTGGCATTAAAATGCAGTTCAAATTCCCGTTTTTTTCCATGAAAAGCCAGAACAGGCGGAGTAGGCTTGGTCATTTAATGAGTTCCAGGCTCATTTCCTCACGGTGGCCCAGATGGCCAGTAATTACATGGCTCAGGAGAGGAGATTACAACATGGGCAGAGATGGAGACAGCACGAGAGACAGGGAGACAGAGCGGCACGAAAGAAAGGGATCGGGGGGAGAGACAGACGGAGAGGATGGAAGATGGAAAAGAAGGATGGGTGAAAGGGGAAAACATGGAAAGACAGGCTTTCAGAGATGAAGCAAACTGAGGTAGGGCCTGGATGATTGGGAACGGCTGATGGGACGTGAGTGTTGAACCACAGCAGGCCTTAGAGAAAGGAGGAGGACCCACAACCAAAAGGGAGGAGTACATTTTCGGAAAGAGGCGGGTCTGAGTTAGATGTAGGCAGGGTACAGGATTACAGGATGGGATGGTGGCATTGGGCAAATATTCACATGGGCATGCAAGGCTGTTTGGAGAGGGAGCTACTGCCTGGGCTGGCAGTATACCGCCTTGATTAGATGCCAGAACTGTAGGATGGCAGAGTGTTTGTATGGGTGTGCCACTGAGATGGATACCAGTGAGCTTTGGGAAAAGGTGACGCCCACAGTGTGTGATGCTTCTGAAGTAAAAGGGGGCCCAATTCAGAATCAGCTGTAGTGGGTGGGTTCTATAAGTCACATTTATTAGAGAACAGTGAAGAGAATACTGTATTCGATTAATAGTGCCTTCACCTGAAAGGCTCAACAGAGACTCTTCCTCTCTGTAATTAGAATGGAAGGCAGAGAGCCAAAATGACATGAAAAATTGGCATCACAAAAAAGGAAAGGTGTACGAGCACCTGTCTATAGACACTGATAGACGCACACACAGGCACACAAAGATTGGCACACACTGATACGCACAGATGCACGTACACACACTACGCAGAGACTAGGGGGAATTCTGTCATTTTGGGCCAATTACAAAACAAATTAGGATTGAAGTGAAACAAATAGGCAGACAAGCACCAGAGGAATCCGAACAATGCGAAACTCCAGAGGACTGGGAGCGAATGTAGAAATCTGTGCTGAAGCACACAGCTCTGCCAAACCAGCCACGAAGAGGAGCTGTCATTACATAAGAGGAGTCTGGCAAGTTGACAGACGGCAAGCAAAAATGACGCCACAAAATTTCATATGCACTTCAGACTGTGGCTTTTCCATCGAGAATATTTTTTTCAGTCATTGCTTTATAAAGATCCCTTTCCAAGCCTTTGCTTTCCAGTGACTGCTGAGGGCTGAATCTGTGTTGACAGCCAGTCGATGGCCCAGGAGATGCTCTGAAGCCCCGTTTGAGGACGGTGCCGGTAGGCATCATCTGGCAGAGCCAGCATCCACAGAGGGAGCATCTTGGGCCTGACAGAACAGAAGGGCGAGTTTGTGCTGAACAGGCAACTTCCTCTATTACCTTCAGTCCCAGCAGGAAGTTCCTGTGGACTCGCAGACCTGGAATAATGACATCCACCTGGCTCTATCAGCACACTCATTGCACCGTCTCACACACTCTTTCTCCATAAAACACATTCACTCCCAAAACATTTATTATCTCGTATAAACAAAAACACATACAGGCACAGCAACACAAAGTCACCATCTCTCTCAAGGCATTTATGTAGGTTATCCATACGTCAATACACAAGCATCCGCACACTCAAACACAAACCCAGTTACTTTTTCAAAGATAACTACATGTACTTGGCATACTCCAATCTACACGCAATACCTTGCTGTAACACAGCCACAAAATAAAGTAGCAAATTCAAGAGTCTTTTGCCTTATATTCCATGCCAACTATATTTCCTCATAAACGGATTGGTAGTGAATTACTGTCTGAGTGGGAAAAGAGACAAAATTAAGAGGAAGAGGAAATGCATAAACCACGTTTAACAAGATCCATCTGTGAAATGGAAGAGCTCATTACAGCAAGAGCACATTCTGCCATGTAAACCTCAGCAAGGTGTTTACTCAAACACACTGTCAGGGGTAGAATAATTGCCTGCGATGCCACTTACAGAGCAGTCATTTAGCAGATTATAAGTAGATGTTTCCAGAATACAGAATTCATGAAGGAAAAAGAATAGAGAATTTTGGCCTGTAAGTCCCCTTTAGCACAGTCCAACAAAAACAAGACCTACAGGTCCAAAACCCACCATTTAACCATGCATTTAACCAAAGGGATCCATGCACATACAGAATGAATAAGTACAAAGAAAATTTTAGACGTAAAACTGTCATTTTAACACTGACTAACAATTGCAGACTAGAAATATAAAAATTCCAAAAAGCAATGAGAGAGAGAGGGGGGAGGGCAAGAGAGATGGAGAGAGCAAGGAGGAAAAGAGAGAGAGAGAGAGAGAGAGAGAGAGAGAGCTCTACCATTGTCTTTAATGACTATAATAGGAATCGGACTGTAGACAAATGATAAAAATCCACAGCAGGGCTCCTCCTGCGGTCATGACCTTGAGCACAGAGCGAGGTGTCAGCAGCCAGGACCAGGGGAGAGGCGCTGCTCTGGATTCCCCAGCCCCAGGAGAGGCTCGTCTCTGCGGTGGCAGAACACGCTGCAGGCAAGGGCAAAGGCAGCACACCCAGAGCGCGCCTGCACCACCTGGCAGGCTCTCCCCTTCTGATATTACACCGGCCTCAGCGCGCTTTACCGGCACCTCCTGCTGCACTCCGATCCCAGCATCCCTCCATAGAACACGGAGCTCTCTCCTCCACAGAGGGCGCCAGGTGCAGTCATACTGATGGAGGTTTCCGGAATGATCACTGAAGCAGTCCAGCCAAAGCAATCAAAGGTAAAACAGCAGCCTTCAATCTTCAAGTGCATTATCAAACCAAGTACAGCCTGCTATTCAAACTGGTTTGAGAAATAAAGTTGTACATAGTTTTTTTTTTTTTTTTTTTTTTACATTTTACCCACCTTATTTTATTTTTTTCAATCTCAGTATCATTTCTTGTGTGCGTGTGTGTTGGTATACGACAGAGTAGGGAAAAAAAACCTTGAGCAGATGTTGAATTTTTTCCAACATTACACCGCCATCTAGTGGACGACTCAAGCACCATGCTCACATCTATTTGAATCCTAAATCTCATTATTTTAGAGCTTTATAGGAATTTTATAGCCATTTAGAAACACAGCTGTGTGATTCCAATTGAGTATCTACTTATTACTGGACATGTTTGATTTGACTAAATTAAACATAATAATCCTTGTTCATTCTATAATTAATATTCCGCCATCATTTTCTTCTATAAATCAAATTTGCCATGACTCCTCACTCCATTTCAGCAGGGTCACTGTCGGAAGGGAGGTGAGCAGCGGCCAAACCTGCCAATCGATCCTGAAAGTTCAGCCAGAGGCGGAGACAGCAGAGAGGGGGGACATGGGAAACGTCTCATTACCGCTGCTACCAATGGACTCCGAAGCGCTTCCAGCGCCAGACTGAAATGTCACAGTCACATTTCACGCACGCAGCTGCGCTTAATCATGTGTGGGCCAACTGGTCACATGCTCGCTCAGATTACCAGTGGAATAATACACATGAGTCCATCACTCAGTCAGAGCAGCATTAGTGCTGGTCGGCAGATGAACCCCCCAGATTAGGGTTGCTCTGGCCATCATTTCGAAGTTTAAATGTGCACCTTTTGAGTGTTGTTTGTTTTGTTTAATCATTGCAGAGAGAACTGAGGCTCTTCTCTCAAGCTGCTCATACTGGGAAGCAGCAGACCTTTTCTTTGCTGCTGAGATTTAATCGGGGGTTTTAGTGGGGGGGGATATTGAGTGCGTATTGTGGCACTGCACTCATACGGAGCCTAAGGCTTCACACAGTCTCTTTTTACTGGATTTAGAGAGCAGAACCAGGGCTGCATTTAGGACCCACTGCCGTGTAGCTGTTGCAGGGCCAGGACTCTGTGTGTGTGTGTGTGTGTGGGTGCATGTACACGTCTATGTGTCTGTGTGTGTGTGTCTGTGTGTGTGTGTGTCTGTGTTTATGTGTGCGTGTGTCTGTCTGTCTGTCTGTGTGCATGTGTAAGGGTTTGAATGTGCGTTTTATTCCTGAAACTGAGGTAAGGTAACTTTCCCAAAGGTGTAAGAACATCAGTATCCCTATCAGGATAAAAAATCCAAGATCCCCAGGTGTGGTGCAGAGGTGCAGAAGCCTCTTTCTGTGCAGTAGTAAGCCCTTGTCCTGCTCTGTGCTATGCTACTGGTGCCTGGAGGATGCCTGCATCTGGAAGAGCAGGCTTTTGATGTTCAGAGAAAAGCACAATATACAATGCCTTCACTGTTACAAAAAGCAATACTCAACAAAGCCAACAGCGCATGCGTTTACTGTTAAGCATTTTCCCACCTAATAAAAAAATTCTTCTGTCCCCACTCCAAAAACACAGCCCAGAAATCCTGGGTGGGATTTAACAACTCATGGAAAAAATCAAGAGAAACTAATCAACCAACAATTCACCAGGACATCAAGAGCATAGAAAAACATTCTTGTCGTTTATGCAAATGTATTCCTGGAACAATTGGGAGGCTTTTCATGGAGCAAGTGGATGATACTCCAGAATTCCAGTCTTTTCATATATTTTACATATTATTCTGACAGCTTGGAGATGAACTCTCTAGTGTAACATCTACACTAATGTGATGTGCAACAGAATACATTTTGACATTGCAATGTTTAATGTCTGTTTAAATGGCACTTTTGACATTTAAAAGATTCAGATTTTTTCCCAAGTGTTTTTCTGCGGGTTTGCTCAAGTCACTAACTGAAGAAGATGTACAACAGATTCTGCATGAAGGTCAAAGCAAAGGTTCCCTGAGGTCAGGCCAGAATAAGCAATGGCAATCCACTTATGCAGAAGGGTCTTGACTGAACTCATCATTACATCATCGCATTCCTCTTTCCTTCTCTCAGGTTACAGTGATGATTTAATTCTTAATGTTAGGTTTAATTACATCTGAAGATTTAAATGAAAGTCAGTCAAGTTTGTCTAAATTCTATTTACATCTACTAAATCTACTAAAATAAGGACCAGTGATGGTAAGCAACATGATCAAATCATATGTTGATTTGCTACCGGGAAAACTAGAAAAGACACAGGGATATTTGTACTAAAAGAATGATATCTATATTACCTCAATTCGTTCAATTACAGCCATTACAAACAAACAGTACATTCACCACAACAGTGACTACCCAGTGAGAGAAGCCCCTCATGGAGAGTTGTAGGACCCCTAGGACAAGAATCTACCTGTGCTTGCCTATGTACCTGCGCTGTCCACTTTATGTACAGTAGCCAGACAAGAAATAGATGGGTCCCCATAAAGACCATGCATTATCTATGAAAATAAGCCACAAAAGATCCCTGACTCTGACTAAGCCTGTTCCGAATATGCTGTTTGAAGTCTACCATTGTTCATTTCTGTCAGATTATTGGCAGGGAATGCTACCTAGTAAAAGGTGGAGTAGTAATTCTTATGGTTGGACTTGTCTGTCTACTGCAGGTATCTCCAACTGTGTCTCACTGGCAGGTTATTCTACTGCAATCATTGAGCTGATGGAGTGGAGTTAACAAAGGCACCGACTCTGAAGTGTGTAATGAGTGGAGGGCAGTGACTGTATGTGGAAGGGTAGGGGAGGGCAGTGACTGCGTATGGAAGAGGAGGCCAGTGACTGTATGTGACTGAGTGAAGTTAGGCTACATGAAGAGAGGGGCACTGTGCCTCTATATGGAAAGAGAAGTAAGGAGTAGTGATCCTGGGTATGGAGTGGGAGAGCTGTGACTGTAGATCTGGCCGGAGAGCTGGTAATAGAGCGGCATTGTGTTACAGTAGAGTTACAGTAGAGGTCACTTTGAATGAGCTCATCCCAGCCCTAAACAGTAGTGCATGTTTATCGCATTTGCCCCCCCAAAATATTTTTCACTTTCAAATACCGCTCACTGCATAACTTCAGGTCCCAGCTCAGAGCAGATTTTGCCCCCTCATCCAACTGTCCTATTGAATCTGTTTTACAGCATCATAAATATATTTTAAGTACCCGTGCGTGTGCACGTATCAAATGTGAATTTGAGAAAGGTAGGGTCTACCATTCACAGACATCTTAGTCAACTCCGCTCTTCTGTTCTGGTCAAAATCTCTGAGATGGCTGTGACTGCCGTGACTACTGAACAGTAATAGCAGTCAGAGCTGCAAGACGAGGTCTACCAGTGTTAAATATGACCCCACCCCCCCTCGCAAGCCCACAAACGCACACACACACACTCCCACAAGGCGTGCACACACAAGTTTACAATCCAAAAAACTCCAAAGGCATTCACCACTCATGAGAGAGGGATACAGATAAAGTGTCCAATCACCATCGTCCTCCTCCTTCTCTCTCTCTCTCTCTTTCTCTCAAACACGCACACACGATTCATGCAGTCCGCTCATACATTAATACAGACACTCATGTCAATGCACAGACACAGATACATGCAACGCAAAAGGACACACATACTATCACTTATTCATTCAGTCGACTCTTCCACACGCCAACGCATGCACAGATGTACACGGACAGACACACAGATGTGCGTGCACACACACACACACACACACACACACTTCCAGTCTCTTTACACGCATTCCTTTAGCCCATTCACAGAGCACACCCAGGCTACTGGACTTCTGGCCAGAGCTCTTGTTCCTTCCGGCCATCCAGCGAAAACACATCACTTCTCTAAAAAAAGGCATCTAACACAGCACAGCAAGCCTTTCCTCCATTATTCAGCTCATTTCCCTGTTCAATTGCTCTTCTGATCTTTCTCCAGCATCCGAACTGAAGCCACCCCAAGGGTGAATACTGTTCGAAAATCAATGTGACGCAGACGGAGGGATTGTTCAGTTCTTGTCCTCTCAAGACTGAGTCATGGTTGTTTCTCGAAGTGTTCTCCAGAAGGCGAGCTGGGAGAGCTTTCCTGTCTTTCTCCTGCTCCCTCCTCAGCTCTTCCTACTGTATTCACTGCTTATTTAACATGGACGGGAGATGTTTATAGAAGTTCGGCTAAACACAGACAGGCCAAATCGCTTTTGTTAATAATAAATAATATAAACAGTTCAAGCAAAGCTTGCTGGGAAATCTCTCTGTACTTGTCCTACATTCCGAACACTAACAAGACCTAGGCCCACCGACGTCTCCGTGCCGCTTCCAGCTCGGCTTTCTTTTCAGAAGAAACGGTCAGCAGCAGGCTTTATGGCGGAAAACGAGCAAAGTCCCCGAAGGTCACAAACCGCTGAAGGAACTCAGCACAGCACAGCCATTTACAATCCATGCAATAAATAATGAGATAAGCAGCCATTTTCCTCAGAAGCAAACGGCTGAAAGTCACTCAGTCATGCCCTGAAGCAGCATCTCCCTGCACATTCGATGCTTGTTTGTATTTTGTGCTGCTCTTTGCTCCTCTGAGCCCTGAATTGGCTTATCTGAAAATCTTCCCTGAACGTTCTCACTGAGCTCCATCGCTTTTGTTCCCAGGGTCTACAGCCATCAGAAAGCTATAATTCACCCAACAGCTGCACAGGAAGGACCTACAAGCAGAACGCAACACTGCCGATGCCGAATGCAGAGCGCTCATGACAGAGGCTGTAATCGCACCTTCATGACGGTACAGCTCCCCATGACAGCACCTTCATGAGATCCCCTGTAACAGCCCCCTCGAGACAGAGCTGTCCCCTGCAAAATTATACTATTCAAAATGTAATGCCCTCTGGAACACCACCTTCATCACTGAGAATTTCTCCTGATTAAAAGAACTGCCCCTCATAACACTATCAGAGGAACTGGCCCACAGTGTACGAGTAGCAGGTAGTTTAGAGGAGGAGCCTGGGAGCATGACATCACTCTGAAGCTGTCGCTAGCAGAGCTGAGGTCCCTCCTCTCTGCATCATCTCTGCACAGAGACTCTAGAACTTGAGTCCAATTCGGACAGCAGAAACACAAATAATGAGAATACAGCAGCCTTTATACCCAGAACGGAACCCTCTCTCTATCCACTAAAGCAGATAGCCTGCACATAACTGGTTTGTATGCACACAATAGGTCATATAGTGTACTTTTGGAGTGCTGGGCATGTTTGAAAGGTTATGAATCATAACTTTTCCAATCACATTGGATCTGATTAAGAGAAAAGTAAGCACAAAGATCCATTTCAGCTGTCCAGTGCTTGATACATTTTGTGCTGGGTTCCAACACCTACTGTCAAGTGTTAAAGCAGTAATTTTTACTGGGAAGTATTAAAGAGATGGTTTTTAAAACAACTTCCCAATATCTGTTTATATCAGACTACACATCAGACTGCAGCAAACACAGATGTCAAATATACTTTGGAGCATACAGTAGGCCTACCCAGATACTGGAATCAGTAGGACTTAATTAGGAAGCCATAGCAACTCTAATGCAAAGTACGTTAAATCGCATGTATGGGTTAAAACAATATACAGTATCTTATTTAACCAGATTTGTAGCCATTTAACAACAACAATGGCTGGACCGCTGCTGAACGGGATTCTAATGACTTGTGCACTTTCTATTGTGGGGATTACAAAAACGGACGACAGGAATTATAGATCAAACGTAGCCTACAGGAGATACTTCATTAGTTAAACAACTGATTACAATAACTATATGTAATCGCAAGTGTTTCTGTCCGAAATGGCTCATTCAGTTGCCAAACCGTGTTTCAAATTACACTTCCGTTCAAATCTATGAAGCATGAATCAGTTTTTGAACCAGGCATCTACTGCAGATTCTACAGAACCTGCGGCTCGTCAGCTCATATAAGGAAATTAGCAGAGAAACATTCCTGCAATGCAAAATTTGCTCACCAGTTGTTGAAACTCCCTGCATCTCGGCGACAGTTGTTGCGCTCTGGTGAAAGTACTCCTTCCAGCGCAGGACTGGCCGAGAAAAGCTCAAACGAGAAGCCCTGCACAGTTTACTGCTTCCCAGAACCAACTCAAAAGAAGGAGTAGCCCGACTTCAAAGTCCACTTTTTCTCTTCTTGTTGCCAACTTCAGTCCCCACTACGGATTCTAATGAGTACATCGCGTTTTGAATAACGCTTATCTCTCATGGAGGGAGCTGTCTTTCCCCTGGGCCACTTTCTTTCTTTCATTTGTGCATTGATCCATTCACTTCTCCCGGCTCCGTCCTCCTTCCTTTCGTCAAACTGTTTTAGCAGTGTGCAGAGGGAAACTGCATTCTGCGCGTACATCGGCGCGCGCTCCCGAGATCACAGAGCACACCTTCCACTAGTTTTATTTTTCCTTCCCAAAACGTTCCGAAATGTTTTCGCCTTTTGGACTACTGTTTAAAAAGTATTTTCCCAAATGCATCGGATGCTTGCTGTTAATTTGTGTTTATTTTTAATGCGTTTTTTCTCCCAAAAAGTGTTTTAAATGTAGGTCGTCTACACTTGGCAAAAGCACCTGGTCCACGTTGACCAGAGTCGACAAATAAAATAATCTACAATTTGATGGTAAAGAGAGTTTTAGATTTGTGTCTGATACTGCGCAATTAGCCTATAACATAACAGCCAAGGTCAGGTTTGGCTAAGAGCCATAGTGCACCGAAATCATTTAAAAATAAAATCAAAACATGTAACGAGGGGAAATTGTACCGGTTTGAGTAAACCCTGAACGATCATGCCCTGTTTTCAGCAGTTATCTTGTCAGAAACCATCAGATCTCACAATTATAAATGTCACTTATATCACGAAGATGTAAACTCTACCTGCACTAGCTAGATATAGGCTATTTTCGCTTCAGTTCTCGGAACTAAATTAAAAGAATTACATTTATTTTTGGATGTGACTTTGCAATGCATTCTGACAGTAGCTTGCTCTGCTATTGGTAGAAATAACATAACGCAAATATCTTGTGGCATAGCTGTCTTCATGCGGCATTGTCTTGTCAGTTGTCAGTGTCATATTTGTATAGAAAATTGGGGCGTAAGATTCAATGTAGGCTATTAAACGGACCATGTCACATGATGCATCACTATTATTGCATTAGCTGTGCGTTTATACTTTTTTATTAGACGAAACACAGACTACTAGTTTTTCACGTGGAAGGTGCTTACGAATCGATGCACTGTCAATGCAATTTCAGCCATGATATTCGTAAATGCACGATCTAAATTGGCATGGGCCCTGGACTTAACAGGCTACTGACAGTAAATTAACCTATTTGCTATAAATGCAATAATGACCGCAGTTACTTAACTTTAATTGATTTAATGTGCTAATACTGGGTTATGCCTACAGATTGTATCAAATTATGAAGGATAAGACAGTGGCATTTCCATTGCTTGGGACGGAGTTGTTCGTATGTCGTAGATCATCACTGGAATACTCGTGCTTGTAGGCTTGTGTGGATCATCAACACCAGGGATACTGAAGGAAAGACATGCATGATTATGCAAACTTTTTATTTAAAATGTTATATTACTGACATGTGTGCATTACCACAATAGGACTATGCAAATAGAATAGGCCGTAAATGTTCGTCAAACATTATTTTGTGGCGTTTTAAAGTGAATAGTCTACACACCAGTGTTGGTGTGTGATATAACCTACTACGCCATAAGGTAGGCTAGTCTATAGGTAGCCTACAGTAGCATGGAATTCAATTAGTAATAGAATTTGATTTGCGTTATTTTGGTTACGACGTCGAATACCCACGCCTGAATAAAACACGGCAGTTTTCAATTTCAGCTATAGCCTACGCCAGTTTTCTTTCACACAAATTTGCCATAAATAGGGCGGGGAGATGGCACGCTTCGGTGATGATTCCGCTGGTTAGGCCTTGCTTTTCTAAAGGGCGCTCTATTAACGCCGACCGCTGTATAATGAGTGGGAGGTCGCTGCTGCCTTTCTTTTTCTCAGTCTCTTTGTCAACACGGACACGCACAATTTCCTCCTTTACTGCTACATGAATTCACGCGTTTCCCGTCTACCTTAAATCAGGAAAGGTTTACCTCGTACACCTCCGATTGACCTTAACTACTTCATGCCTGGCAGCTATAGTCCCTCCTTTAACCTCATTTTCTGACAAGGGGACCAAAGTACTTCTCCTCGAGTGGCCAGTCTAAAAATATACAGGTAGTGAACAGGAATGGAGAGACAAATATCAAATTATTTAACATGCCGTTGGACCACCACATGTGGCCATTATGGTCTGTTTGTACATCCTGAATTCTGCTGGGGGAATATGACACTGCTCTTCCCCAATAAATTCAGTTATCTCATGCTATTGATGGAAAAGTAAGATGTAAAATTCTGTCTTGACTGTTGTTCCAGAGTATCCCATAAAAGTGAATGAGAAGGCCATGACATGTGGATAACTTTGGTATCATGCTCCTTAATCCATTGGTTGAATACTTGTGTTCTTTAGACATGGACATTGTCATCTTGAAAGACACCCCTTGTGACAGAAAAGAGATGCTTTAATATGTGGTGAACATGATCACTGACTGTAATGATTGCCAGCAACCTTACCATTTAAGGGTTTGAGTGCCTGTACTATTACTATTATTAAAGGTGTCCCACACCATTATGGATTCCATCATTTACCATGTTGGAATCATGTTGTGTTTTTTCCCCCCAATCCCTGTATGTTGCCCCTGATAAATGCATCACATAAATGCATTTAATACCTCCAAAATATAGCTTTGACAATATTATACTGGTGAGTGTCAGGTATAGACACATCCCTTTGAATATCCAAGTACTACGGCAGAGCAAGTTACTAAAACAGTTATTTACAGTCATAAAGTTTCATCAAGGAGCTTTTGGTAATGTTACGGCGAGTGAAAGGGACTGTGTCACAACATTTTCCATCAAAGAGCAGTCATGTTTTGTTCATTTTAATTGTTGTCTACTGCATCCTTTAAAACCATAAGAGGTGTTTTTAAAGCTTGCATAATAATGAAAAAAAATTGTCCACCGTCAAAAACATAACTCTGGTTTTCCGGTTTGCAATGTTATGTCTTCGGACACACCTCCCCCTGTAGTGGCCTGAGGGCTTATGGCCTGTTTCAGGCGGAGCTCTTGCTCATCTCTTTTGAAGAAGCAGTCAGTCAGGTCCCATACTGAGGTGGAGCTGGAGAACCAGAAACAGGGACTTTGGCCAGCTCCAAATGTCCTTGACTCCCTAGGGATTCTGGGATTCAGTCAAAGAGCCTAGAACACTAAACACCATTTACTGAAAGGAAAGAGGGAGGGAGAGAAGAAAACGCAAGAGGGGGGAGAAGGGAGAGAGAAGGGGGCAGGGGGAGGAAGTCATGGTGCATGAGGAATGGAAGGGGGGAAATAGCCAGTCTATTTTTCAGTCACAGTACATTCAGTAAAATCTATTTATTCCAGTGTTTCAAATCTAAGAATAAGGCACAACATACTGTGTAATAAATATTAATACTTTCTGGCAGTTGATTGGCTTGTTGGTTGTTACACACAGGATCCATAATATATACCATCATCTGAATGTTTAATGGGTCTTTAATGGTCAACTATGTCGTCAAATTTTCAATTAAGTAATGAAGTCAATCTGAATTGTTTTTCTTTTTGGAAATCCAAATTGGGGGGAGATGTCCACTGAAGTAACAATAGTAAGTAACAAAGTAACAATTAGTCTGAGTCAGAACACACTCTTGTCTATTCTCTGACTGGCTCATTGGACACAGGCCTTAGGACTGAGAACATGTCATACTCAACCAGCTCTCACAGGGCTTTGTATACACAGAAATGACTGTTTCCTGACCTTGATAGGGACAGACCTGTGATCTTACCTCGCTGGTAGTTCATGCCATTCTGTGAATCGACAAAAGCAGGGGATGGCAGCGCTGGTGTACTTTTGACCACCTGACACAATTTCCTTGAGGGCATTCATGGGTTATGGCTGTCATGTGACAAGCAGTGCTGGAAGAGAGGCCTCTTTGTGTGTACTGTTCCAGACTCATCTTCCCAAAGACACAAAGATTCCATGCTCCCCCTCGAGACAGGGACCTCTCCACGTCCAACACATGGAAATGCAGACATGTAAACCATATGGGACAGTGTGGCAAATAAGGCTCCACTGGAAGAAAAACAGATGGAAGACGCGTGCTCCCTGCTCCAAGGGCAGGGTGTATGAAAGCACACAATATATGGGCAAGATGGTTAGACTGTAAGATCTGGAAGTGGTTGTGGTATATTACATTTTAGACCAATAAGAGATGTGAATTTAGATAATAAATATAAGTAAAATTTAAAGTTTGTCTTCAAGACACATGAATAGCAAATAGGGAAACACACATAATTGACTCGGCAAATTCTAGACTGTTCAGTTAGTCAAGAAGTAAACGGTAGTGGGAGTAACAAAAAAGAGTGCATCCGTGTAGAGCTGGTGGTGATAAAATAAAGCTTTTCATCTTTCATTGTTGACTTGGAGTTATTGATTTAAAAAAAAAAATCCATGACAGCAGTCACACATCAAACACAGGTATTATTGGGCTTTTTGGTAGCACATCCTATTAAGGCACTGGTGAGTGTAATCACATGCCCCACTGTGTGAATGGAATCCTCAATCTGCCAGTAGCAACTGTGGGCAGGCGAGCCGCAGGGCAGCTTGTAATTGGCTGTAGTGTGCCACCCAGAGTGGAAGAGATTCAATCGGCTGAGTGACTAGTCTGGTCCATCAGGAGCTTAATGGAGCATGCGCATTATGCGTGTTCATGCAGCATGACTAGTGGACAGCGGAAAGGGAGTGACTGTTGGCAACACAAGCACTGGGGACATACCTGTACTAGTCTGCCCTCTCTGGAATTGACAGAGCAGTGATACTGCACTGGCACTGCAGTGATGGGAAGAGTCTACAAATATACCTGGGCATTCCCAGTAGGAAGAAAATTTAAAATCTATATACAGTTTGCCACAAGCTTTATTTCCATATTTGTATAGATCTTCTTAATATATCTACTTAAGAGAACAACCAATACACTTTATATGAAAAATAATGATTTTCCACAGTAATGGTAAGAGAGTAATACAATATCAACACTCACTTTCATTTGAATCCGCTGCTGGTAGATTGTGAGTGTTATGTGTGAGTGAAGGTGTCGTTGCTTTACGTTTGATGGTTTAGTCATGGGTTTTAATTATCATCTTCATCATCCTTCCATCAGGTATCATCATCAAGGAGGCAAATTAAGCAATAAAGAGACCTTCAATAATCAAGTGCCACTATTATAAGTTTGACATTCAGAGGACTCTGACAACTTGATATTTATTCCTATGGGCTGGAGGCACTGATAAGGATACTCAGTCATCACTTCAGAAACAGTAAATCTCAGATTCATGAGGTTTTGTCTGCATTTATCTGTATTTCAGGGCAGACTATGGGAAAGCTGGAATCATACACCCAGGTGCAACACTGCATCGGCTGCAAACAAAAAGTTCTTTATTCATGGAACATCCCTCTTGTGCTTGATACTATGAGAAGACAAACAACCTCACAAAAATGAGTGGGAGTAGGAATAAAATATGCTCGTTCAGCCAGACTCCTCACAAGCTGTGCTGCAGCGCCACTTGGTGGGAAACAGAAATACTGCGGCTGTGATATGACCCCACTTATGAACTCAAGAACAAATATATCAGGACCCCTTTGTTTAAAGCAGATGGGTAATCGTCTGTTTCTGGAGGGCAGTGAAGCACAGGCACAATTTTTAGCCACATTACTCAGTTTGTGACTGGAGAATGCACTATGTTTAAGAAAAATCTGGTTCGGAACAATCAATAGACCCTTTGTAGAGAGCAATGACGTAATTGGCAGCCACAGGAATTAATTCTCACCCATTTCATACATGGGCATGATTTCATCAGGGCCCTAATTTATGCCCGATGTAAAGGGGGCCATTTATGGAATTCTACGCGATGGACCCCAGCCAAAAAACCCACAAACTGGGCGACCTCTGTCTATAACCACTTGACCCTTCGTGTCATTTTCTACCCCTCTTTCAGAAGACCAGATTTGAGACGGAAACCATCCATCTCCAAAGCAAGGAGTGGAGCTGTGGGTACTTTCCACCACGGTAAATGCAGCAGACACACAACTCTCTCATCTAGCCGATGATGTCCACAGGCTTGGCTGGGGAAAACCCTTTTTCTGAGACCAACAGAGATTACAATATTTTTTCAGACCAATAATTGTGGAGACATACTGATAATTAACTGAGATTAAAATATCTTTTTCCTTTGCAATGTGGCCCTCTTGTGGTATGACCATAGATATCCATTCCAAAAGTCCACCCCCCTGCCCCCAACTCAATTGAAATGTATTCCAAATACATTTCTTGAGCTCTTCCAGGTCATTTACGCCCTGCTCAGGGCTCTTGATTAGATCACAAGACCTTGGTAGCTCCACAATGGCCTTACAGTTAACTGACTTTAGGCCTCAGCTAGCCAAAGGCTTGATAGGGCTGAAAGCAGTGGTGCAGTATGAAAGCAATAAAGAGGACAGGCTGCGCATCAGTGGGTCATGCCTCAAATGTGGGCCAAACACACCCGCGTAGGCCGGCCGCTCTCCTGGGGCCAGGCAGGAAGCGGAAGGGCGGAAGGTCAGCAGCGCTGGGAGGATGCGGCCTGTAAAACCGGCGCTCTCCTAAACCCAGCACAACAACACCAGAGAGGGAGGAGAGGAAGGGCAGGCACAGACAGAGGGGAGGGACAGAGGAGAGAGAGAGATGAGAGGGAGGAGAGGAAGGGCAGGCACAGACAGAGGGGAGGGACAGAGGAGAGAGAGAGATGGAGGAGAGGAAAGGCAGGCACAGACAGAGGGGAGGGACAGAGGAGAGAGAGATGGAGGAGAGGGAGGAGAGGAAGGGCAGGCACAGACAGAGGGGAGGGACAGAGGAGAGAGAGAGGAGAGGAGGAGAAAGGAAGGGCAGGAGGCAAGACAGAGGGGAGGGACAGAGGGAGGAGAGAGAGGAGAGGGAGGAGAGGAAGGGCAGGCACAGACAGAGGGGAGGGACAGAGGAGAGAGAGAGAGTGAGAGGAGAGAGGAAGGGCAGGCACAGACAGAGGGAGGGACAGAGGAGAGAGAAGATGGAGGGAGGAAGAGGCAGGCACAGACAGAGGGGAGGGACAGAGGAGAGAGAGATGGAGGAGAGGAAAGGCAGGCACAGACAGAGGGAGGGACAGAGGAGAGAAGATGGAGGAGGAGAGAGAAGGCAGGCACAGACAGAGGGAGGGACAGAGAGAGAGAGATGGAGGAGGAGAGGAGAGGAGAGGAAAAGGGAGAGAGCAGACAGAGGGGAGGGAGAGAGGAGAGAGAGAGAGGGAGGAGAGGAAGGGCAGGCACAGACAGAGGGGAGGGACAGAGGAGAGAGAGAGATGAGAGGGAGGAGAGGAAGGGCAGGCACAGACAGAGGGGAGGGACAGAGGAGAGAGAGAGAGGGAGGAGAGGAAGGGCAGGCACAGACAGAGGGGAGGGACAGAGGAGAGAGAGAGAGGAGGAGAGAAAGGCAGAGGCACAGACAGAGGGAGGGACAGAGGAGAGAGATGGAGGAGGGAGGAAAGGCAGGCACAGACAGAGGGAGGGACAGAGGAGAGAGAGAGAGGAGGAGAGGAAGGCAGGCACAGACAGAGGGGAGGGACAGAGGAGAGAGAGATGGAGGAGAGGGAGGATAGGGAAAGGCAGGCACAGACAGAGGGGAGGGACAGAGGAGAGAGAGAGAGGGAGGAGAGGAAAGGCAGGCACAGACAGAGGGGAGGGACAGAGGAGAGAGACAGAGTGAGAGGGAGGAAGGGCAGGCACAGACATATGAGAGGGACAGAGGAGAGACACAGAGGGAGGAGAGGAAGGGCAGGCACAGACATAGGGGAAGGGATAGAGGACAGAGACAGAGAGGGAGGAGAGGAAAGGCAGGCACAGACATATGAGGAGGGACAGAAAAGAGACATGAAGAGGGAGGAGAGGAAAGGTAGGTACAGACATATGGGGAAGGACAGAGGAGAGAGAAAGGGAGAGGAGAGGAGAGGAAAGGTAGGTACAGACATATGGGGAGGGACAGAGGAAAGAGACGGAGAGGGAAAAACATGGGAGAGGGATAATGAGAAAGAAGGGACCGGGAAACACAAAGAAATAACTTATGGGCCTGGAAAGACAGAGGAGACCAGAGAGCCAAGTGTTTGGCTCCCTTATTCGCAGTTTCTTACAAGGTCTAGTATTTGATTGAAGGCAGTTTGGGAAAGGGGCTCTTCATCCCTCCCTCTGCGTGTGCGTGGGAACCAGAGCCTTTCGAAACCAGGCACAGAATGCAGCTGGGGGGCGGGGCCTGGGGGGGCGTGAATGATGTCTAATCCAGCTTCCTCTTTTTTTTCTCAGTAGGCCGGTCGGATGAGATGGCAAAACACCCAATTAAAAACACCATTACCAATCGAGACAAGAATGAAAACTAAAAGCGGCAAGACTTTTTAGTCACATTTATTGATTTAGCCAGTATGACTACCTTTACACAGACAGACAGCCTTTCTAAAGAAAACAAAACTTTTTTTTGGATTAGTTTGTAAATAATACATTAATACCTAAAGTTTTTTTTGTTCATTTTTTCTTCTTTATTTTAAAGTTACATTTTCAGAGTTTTAGATTTGTTTTCAGCTGTGTGTAAAGGTTCCATGACTGAAATACATGCATTACATTAAACTGAGATCATTTTGCCACTAATCATAATGCACATTAAAGTAATACAGTACTGCATGACATCATTTCAAATAAATACCAACACAGATGAAGTCATTATTTTATATAAAGGTATCAAATTCTCATGTGAGTCAATACTGTAACAGAATATGACAATATAGTCTGCACGGCTAGTATCACAATGCTATCCCTTCCAGCAAACAGAAAACTTTAATTTTCCACGTAAAACAGCATTTGAATTGCACTTAATTTTAAACTTCCCAACCATATCAATAACTTGACATTTTAATGCCTCAACAAACCTCATCGCTTAAATGGCACAAGCTTGTTGATGCGAAATCTGCTTTCTGTTTACTGAAATAACAACACTTTTAAATGATGTAAAAAAAAATAATTAAAATTTAAACAAAATGAAAAAAACAAACCAACAAAAGGAAGAAAAACCACTCTCTTGCACGTGCCAACAATACTATTGATATCACGTTACCTTCACCATACAAAGCTATCGATACGTTAATATTTCGAATAGTACATTGTCCTGCACCCACAAATGTGTTAGATCTGAACCATTTTATTCATTAGGAGGCCAAAGTGATTACTTTTGGTTCCCAAAGTTTGATAAAAATACGTTTCACTATACCCCTGAATTTGCAATTCCGCATGTGAATGGGATCACTGACCTACAGAATTCAACACAATTCATTTTCTTATCTAATTATACGACTAAGGTCATATTCAGGCAAAAAGGACTATTCTCTTTGCGCTTATTGCTCCTAAACTCCTTTTAAACTAAAATTTTGTGACAAACTATTTTATCAAAAAAAATCTATCTAGTCTACAATTCTCCCTTGAAATAATGAAAGGCACTACTGGTCAAAATGGAGAAAACTGAACAAAACAAGGCGCTGGAATCACAAACCCAATACACACGGTCTTCTACCACCTCTCGTTTTTTCTTCTCATTTTTAAAACCTAAATGTACCAAGATTTGGCACGATAAACAAAGAGAGAATGAAACCATTCCAATTTGGAATTTAACTGGTGCGCTTGCAAAGAATTCTGTCCATCAGTGATCCCACCTGAATGTAACTCCACAGATTCTGGAATGGCATTGGAAATTGGAAATACGAATCATTTTATTCATGGTTTTCAAATGCCTGTTACCATTTCAACCAGAACCGCATCAAGTTTCTCCTTGTTACTTTGAACTATTCCTAAGAATAATAATACATGAAAACCCCAGAATTTGTTCACCCTGGATTTTGTTTAGAACATGGCAGTATAACATCAGTAAATAATAACAACAACAATAATAATTATGATAAACATAAAAATAACAAAAGCTTATTAATATACTCATGGATTAACTCACTGAAGCACAGCAGGTAGAACTCTGGTTTGTAGTATGATTAGAATTTGGGAGCATCTTTTCCCTGTGCCTTGTGCACAGAAGGTCGCTTAAAAGAAAATAAAAATCTATTCCTATTAACGTATATACTTTTAATATGACTCACAAACCATAGCACTACAAACCTGTCCAAGATTAGTGTAAAAAAAAGGAAGCCAAAGTGAAATACCCCTATATTAAAAGTGCGCAAGAAAAATAAAAATAAAATAATTCGCAGTGAGCTGTGCTGAAAAACAACCCCTCCCCGTTTCTTATTTCTGAGTTTCGTAGCCAATCAAATTTTTGATCGCTAAGGAAGGCAGGCAGCAATCTCCTTGGTACTTGTGAGTATCATCTTCCTGCAGCAGCGCTTGAAAAGTGAAACTATTTTTGTTCTGGCGTGACATTCATGCTGTAGTGTTTGTATGTTTGTATGAGGAACAGGTCCTTTTTTTTGTTTAAAAAATCACCTCCAAGTGGTTTTCTTAAGTCCAAATGGCCATGCAACGCTAGCTGTTGCAGGCGTACTGAATTTGAAGTTGGTCGTGCGACCGCATTCTTTGTTGGACACTCCACATCCGGGCTCAACTACATTACTGCAAAATGGAGAAACAAAAGAAATTATCAAAATGAGCATTAACATATATAGAAATAACCAAAATGCTATATCAGTGAGTGAGATGTAGTTAACGTTTAAAAAAAAAATTACACGCCAGGGTTGAAAAGCCAAGTTAGTCAAAATAAGAAGGGGCGAAAAATTGGTTAGTGTCCAAAAGCCAGATGCAGGCAGTGTGCTTAAAAGGCTCTCCTTTTGCTGGCATCCCCATTGTTATAACTATCCTCATCACCTGTTTAGCTTTATTGACACGAAAGCGCCAAGCCTGGACTTACGGATACACAGGAAGACCAGCTGGTGCAGGAAGCGAATGGCTCATAAGTACCAGACCCTGGAGCGCGCGCCATGCACAAGAGAGCGAATCAGAGAAGAGGGGAGGGGCAGAGAGAACGCTCTCCGGTAACATGCGGGTCGACTGCGGGCGTGTCTTTCACATGCAGGCTTGCCATTTAAAGCAACGACGACGACAACAAAAAAATAAAATGAAAATGAAGAAAACCCAGAGAAAAAAGGTGAATGCGTGAGCGGACAGGAGCGGAGGTGAGAGGATCGTGGCAAGCAGAGGTAGGAGACGCTGTAGTCAGCTCACATGCTGGGTCCTGATGCGCAGACATTGATTTCAAACTAGTCCCAAAGTTCCAATTACGTTATTGTTTTCCTCTAAAAATCACAAAACGTTATCAAAAGGTCTACTATTAAAAATCTACCCGAGCGTTTGGTGCGTTGAGAGAGCACACTTCCGCAGAGGGTTTAAAATCTAAGCAACACGCTAAGCTGCTTCCACAGCTAGTTTGAATCAATGTCCTCTGAAGGGTCCAGGCCCAAGTTTAAAAAAAAAGATAATTATGCAAAGAATCATTTTCAAAATCACTTGAAACCCCCCAAAGTAACTGCCATACATTTCCACAATTAATTATACTTATGCTTCTGGTTACTTTGAGAGACCAATGATTCCACAGCCTGTCGGTACTGCATGTGAAATCAGTGGGACAATATTGACTTGTACTTCAAATGGCAAAATATTAGTTCCTTTAGAATACAAGCAATGGTCATGTTGGCATTGTCTCTCACATCCTCCTCATAGCAACCACAGGAAGATGCTAAAGACCCCGAGAGCAAGTGCAGCATGGAGAAAAGCAGGGTTGACTGTCATTCATCCTCCTTCCAGATTCTGCCAAAACTAGTGTTACCTCAAGCACTTCATACTTCCCCCCTACATTATTTTAGAGGCAACAAAGGATCCTAGAAGGTAAGAATCTGACCATGGCCATAAGAAGTTACAGATAAATCTGTAGCTAGTTTTACAAAATCTCAATTTCTTACTGTGTATCTCCGTATGGACTTTCCCCACATCAATCCTGCTTTTTAGTCGTATAAAGCTAACATTCAAGTGTTTATGATCCACAAGAGTTAACACATGTACCTAGAAGCCCCACATCTTCATTGACAGCCTATCTTGCACATTAAAGCTATTCATTAATGGACAGGGTTGCCAGATTTTCCTCCCTAGTAAGCAGCCATATACAGACACCTGTACGAACACTTGTACGACGATGCAAGTTTTGTATGGTCGCTAATATCAACAGCCAAGCGGGTTTTTTCATGGCTGATTGCTGATGTAAACACACTGATCCATCAGCAAAATGAGAGGACGTGTGGGAGGTCATTACCTGACTTTATCAAGAGGCTTTCCCCCCCTGCTACTTAAAGGTAGGCTGCTGCTGCAAAGGTAGCAAACTGCTGACAATCTAAAAGAGAGTAAGGTCAGAACGAAGCAACAGGACAGTGTTAGAGACGCAGGGCTCAGCCAATCCGGAGCTTTCATTAGAGAGCTCCAGACATGCTTGCAAAGATAAGAACACGAGGGGAAAGAAAGAGAGGAAGAAAATTGCATTAGCTTAAATTCAGACACAAAATACAGGGCTGTACATCCATATCTCAGAGGATTTGGTCGACAGGCACTTCTGAGAAGTTGGATTTTGTTTCTAGAATAATCCAACTGCTGTGCCTTCCTTTTGTGCTTCTGGATCAGAGATATGTTTAGGAAAATCATAGCTTTTCGTCAAATTGACCTTATTTCTGTTCAGTTTTTTTTATTCAAATGCCAGATACTCTCACCTGTTCATAGTTCAGAGGACTGAGGCACCGAATACGAAGTGCACTTAATTTGGATGTGGAGATCAATTTGTCTTGCTCTCATTTTATATATGGCTCTGCAAGAACTCCTCAGGACTGGTTTAGTCATGAGGGAAAGCCCTATGGTTTCTCTGAAATGTGTAGAAGGACCTGTTGCATGCACCTCTCTCAAATGTAGAGCCCTGTGGAATCGGCGCTTGCATTGCGTGCAGCCGGCTTTAAAAGACAAAAGAAAAATAGCTTTCATTTAACTAGTGGCACAGATACCGTAAAGCGTAGCAATGCGATCGATTCTCTGAACAGACCTGTACACCTGCATTAAGGTTGAGCAGATCCCCTCCGTCAAAACTCAGCAGCCAATTGGAAAAGGTTTTGGAATTGAATCTCATCCAATTGGAAAGCCCAATCATCAATCATACCTTTTTTTCCCCAGATTTCAGGTCTCTTGTAGCCAGTCGCCTCTGGCTGGAGAGGCCAAGTTCCCCCACCAATCAGGAGAGGTTTGCATATTTCTGCATAATGTGTGGCATTAGCGGACAGTCCGCCAAGCTCAGACAGGCCCTGGGACGGGGACCCAGGGAGAGGAAGAGGAGGGAGCAGAGGCTAGTGTTAGGTCTGCTACAGGAGAGGAGAGAGGACAGAGGAAGAGGGGAGAGCGCAGACACCAGCGTCAGCCGCGGGAACGCCGCCATCGATGCGCGGCCCCACCCTACCGGCCCACAGACGCAGGTTACTACAAGCGGGCAAGACTGCAGGCCTTCACAAACAGCACGAAGAAATTCCTTAACAGCAAAAACCCAACGCAAACCGTAAAGCGCTATCATCATGCCATACATTACTAGGAGCTGGCGGCTGCATTCCCACACGGTACACGAGCAGGCGCGGTCGCGGTCTGAGCGCCGCGACCGCGGCCCTAAGAGCAAACCTGACACAAGGAGCGCTAAGCGTGTGGGGCTGAAACTAGGGCGGGGAGGCGGGGGCTCCCCTCTGTACAGGGCGGTCCGCGTCTAGTCGCAGTAGATCTTGTACTTCTCGCTGCAGAAGACCACGGGGCCGGCGATGCTGTTGGCCTCGGGCCGCACGCCGCAGGAGTGCCCGTGACTTACGTGGGGGTTGGCGGGGGCGCCCTTGCCCCGGGCGGCGGACGCCTTGCTCCGCCCGCCGCGGCGCGACTGCTCGTGGTCGAACTCCAGGTCCTCCAGCCGCTGCGTCAGCGCCAGCTTCTGCTGGATGGCCATGCGCAGCAGAGAGTTCAGCGTCTTCTTCTCGTCTTCAGCGGCCGCCAGCTGCCTCTGCATCTCGTCCAGCTGCGTCACGTACTCATCACATCTGGAGAGAGGGAGGGGGAGAGAGGGAGAGAAAGAGAGGAAGGGAGGAAGAGAGAGAGAGAGAGAGAGGGAGAGAGAGAGAGAGAGAGAGACAGAGAGGGAGAGAGAGAGGGAGGGAGGGAGGGAGAGAGAGAGGGAGGGAGGGAGGGGGGAGAGAGAGAGAGAGAGAGAGAGAGGGAGGAAGGGAGAGAGAGAGTGAGAAAAAGGGAGGGAGAGAGAGACACTTGGTCACAACTAGGCAGGAGGAATGCCAGACAGCACAAACACAAGGGCCAGCAGCTGCTGATTAGGTCAGCGCAGAGACAGTAAATTCCTTACTGTGTCCAGCTGTTGTTCTTTCGGTGTCAGTGTGTCTGTAAATTAACACTGTTAACACCAAGGGAATGTAACAACATTTCTTAAACATTTTTCTATGTTTGATTTTTGCACGTATGAAAACTGGTACCTCGCCGTCCAATCCCACCATGTTTGCCAAACTTACAGATTTCACACCAAACTGGTTTAGTTTTCCAGCTGGCCATGGATATTTAAATATATTATTTTTGTCTTGCAGACAAAACCCCATCAATCGGGAGAATTTAAATACAGATTCAGAACTGTAATTGCACATTTGATACTGCCTTTTGCAATGGGCAGTTAACAGTCAGTCATGGAACCTGGCCAGTTCAGTAACTAGGAGCCAGACTGAACCACTGAACCATCTGGACTCATAATACATAATGTGTGCATCTTGCCCCAGTAATCTTTTAAAAAAATGTTATGTTGTGCAGTACCCACTGTGTGGTCAAGAAAACAAGAAAAACAATACAATACATATTTTTCTATACATATAGTATTATATTGACTTGTGTGCAATTCACAACACATCACACAAGCTGAATATTTTATTTTTTAACAGAATGTTGATGCTCACAAATGTGTCTCTTTCCAGAACCTACTGTGCAGCCATGATAATCCTGTCAACTATGGCTGCTATATTAATTGCATGTACAGGCATGTATTTGGCTGGCGGGAAAAGAAATATGCATTTGGCAAATGTTCCAATCTCCCATTTTCTCCACTAATAAAAAAAAATGTAGTTTCAACAACAATCCAGCAGGAGGCTCAAGTGCTCCAAAATCCAAACATGCACAAGAACCATAGCCCTGAATAACTGCTGACCTCAGATCAGCTTCATCTAACTAGCAGAATGAGCTTGGAGGTTTGGGTCAACAGATCCTGGATCAGCACTTTTGACTGGAAAACTAAAAGAAAAGTTTCCTTCAGTGACGTCCACTAGAGGGCACTCTTGCAGCTTCAAACGCTTAAAAAAGACCTTCTACACCAATGAATTCCTTGAGCATTTCCTCAGACAAACTCCCATAACACCCCTCTGCTCCCGCACACGCAATCTCTGCCAACAGCTCAATGCCTGCATGGGAGTCTCTGAAGAGAGAGAGTCAAGCAGGAATATTCAACCCATGAGCTTTGGGGATACAGGTAATGTGTAATAATGCAAAAAAATGCTCCAGTGTCTTCAAGCAGCATTTGTCCCTTTACTTGGTCATCTAGGCACGACTCATTTTTTCCCCCTTAACATTTTAACAGGATATGCTAATGGATGCAGAACTATTACAATGTTTACAATGTCTGAATTCTCAACAACGCCAGACTTGAATTAGTGAAATGTGCATGTTCATTTGGCAGTTGCTCAAACAAAGAACAACCATTCATACAATAACAACCATATTACAATATTAAATGACTCTGAAAAGAATGGTTAATAACTACACTAATAAACAACAGATAGAAGCACAAATCAAAGGACGTAGAAGAATCACTCGTTTTATGCTGCTGCATATGCCATTTATACTACTGTCTACAGCGCTCTGGTCATAATGAAATATGAATAATGAAAGGAAAAAAGAGCAGTGCGGATCTAATGAGCACTCCAAGGTCCTGGCAGCTGAGCTTATGAGATGCATCCCTATGCAGTGAGAGGGCATCATCACACAGTGTATGTGCAGTGAGGGAGATGCATCCCTATGCAGTGAGAGGGCATCATCACACAGTGTATGTGCAGTCAGGGAGATGCATCCCTATGCAGTGAGAGGGCATCATCACACAGTGTATGTGCAGTGAGGGAGATGCATCCCTATGCAGTGAGAGGGCATCATCACACAGTGTATGTGCAGTGAGGGAGATGCATCCCTATGCAGTGAGAGGGCATCATCACACAGTGTATGGGTAGGAGTTCATGCCTTGCAGGGAGGCATCATCAAGGTATGAGCAGGAGATGCATCCTATGCAGTGAGAGGGCATCATCACACAGTGTATGTCAGTGAGGATGCATCTATGCGTGGAGGCTCACACAGCGTATGTGCAGGAGGAGATGCATCCCTATGCAGTGAGAGGGCATATCAACATTTAGTGAGGTCAGGAGGCATCCTATGCAGTGAGAGGCATCATCACACAGTGTAGTGCAGTGAGGGAGATGCATCCCTATGCAGTGAGAGGGCATAATCACACAGTGTATGTGCAGTGAGGGAGATGCATCCCTATGCATGAGAGGGCATCATCACACAGTGTATGTGCAGTGAGGGAGATGCATCCTATGCAGTGAGAGGCATCATCCACAGTGTATGTGCAGTGAGGAGATGCATCCCTATGCAGTGAGAGGCATCATCACACAGTGTATGTGCAGTGAGGGAGATGCATCCCTATGCAGTGAGAGGGCATCATCACACAGTGTATGTGCAGTGAGGGAGATGCATCCCTATGCAGTGAGAGGGCATCATCACACAGTGTATGTGCAGTGAGGGAGATGCATCCCTATGCAGTGAGAGGGCATCATCACACAGCGTATGTGCGGTCAGGGAGGCAGGCCTTTGACCTTCAGACACAGACACCTGATCCAGCACACAGCCTCATCCTGCAACTGCAGAACACACAACAGCTTAATGTGACATTGGGGAGCCCTCACAGTTGCATAGAGGAACAGCTGTGAATGTGAGTGTGTGTATGTGCGTGTTTGTGTGCCTGTGTGTGCGCGTTTGTTTGTGTCAGTGCGCAAGGGCAAGTGTGTGTGTGTATGAGTGCGTGTAAGTGTGAATGTGCGAGAGTGCATGTGAATGTAAGTGTGTGTGTGTAGGTGTGTATATGCGCGTGTGTATGTGCATGTGTAGGTGTGTGTGCGCACGTGTGTATGTGCGTGTGCACATGTGTGTGTGTGTAGATGTAAGTGTGTGTGTGCGCGCATGTGTATGCGCGCGTGTGTGTATGTGTGTGTGTGTGTGCGCTTGTGTATGTGTGTCGTGTGTAGGCATGTGTGTGGTGATGGTATGTGTATGTGTACGTGTGTGTGTGCGCTTGTGTATGTGCGCGTGCACGCGCTTGTGTATGTGTGTGTGCGCGTGTGTATGCGCGCGTGTGTGTATGTGTATGTGCGTGCGCTTGTGTATGCGCGCGTGTGTGTATGTGTATGTGCGTGCGCTTGTGTATGCGCGCGTGTGTAGGTGTGTGTGTGTGTGTGCGCATGTGTGTGTCTGAAGGCTACGCTAAGGCTCGGCGTCAGAGCAGGACAGCCCCACATCGTCTCTGCTTGCAGTGCTGCAGACCGGGCCTGGGAGCAGCTGCAGGGGAGGCGGTGAATAAGACAGTGAGAGCCTCGGCTGTATTAAAGTCTGGGATCAGGGAATTCAGCCGCAGGGTTCATGGATTTATCTTTAAAGACCACCCGCTATTCCAACTGAGCGTAGAAATCTCAGGATTTATATGAATGAAGCTTGGCCAGTCTTGCCTGACCATTTTGCAGCTGCACAAATGAAAAATATTATTCCCTCTACTTCTCTCTTCTTCTTCCTTCTCTTTTTCTCTCTCAATCACCCTCTCCCTAGTTTGTGCTAGAGCTGCCCCTAACACGGTGCTGTCACATTTCTCTTTAACATGCAAGTCCTGATAACTTGTTCCATTATCCAGCTTTCCGTTTAACCCTCAGTCTGTTTCCATACCCAGCAAATTTCCCAAATCCAATCGAGTTTTCAGATGGCTGATAGTTCGATAAACTATAATCTTAATTTTATTTACATTCCATCCAATTTCAGCGAGAGAATGATAAATTAATTGCAGATAGTTGACTCTAGCTGTGACTAACAATGATGACTGAACACAATGGACACAGCTGTGAAATGAAAGGTTGGTACAAGGACACCATGATCACAGGGCCTTGTGCCATTGGCTATTCAGACTTTTATGTGACTGTGGGTCCCTAGCCATTGGCTGCTCGTGGAATGTTTGCTGGTCATTATAAGCTGCCTGCCAGCGGGCTAACACTGTGACTAAGTGTCTGGTACCACTGGTTATTAAGGGTCTGAATCTGTTCAGGGCCTCAGGTCATTGGTCTGTCCCTGAAAGGTGACCCATGTGACCTATGACCCACCGAATGAACACAAAACTTTCCCGACTAAACCATCCCCTTTTCACCACTGTTTCAGAACGACAGCGTACGAGCCAAGAACCCTCCTCCGGACAAGTAAACCCCATAAACAGCACAGACCAGCGAAGACAAAGCGACATAACTCCACAATGGGGATTAGTCACACCCCATTTGGTCCAGCCTTTCAGTGTTTTTGGGGGGGGGCGTCTTCCCATGAACGAAGATGGGTTTAAAAGGGGGGGGGGGCTTGGGTTTTCCCGGGAAAAGAAGCCCTACTCTTTTCTGTGGAGCCTGGCTCTCAATGGGCCCCTTCTTCCTGTGATAAACTGGGGTGCTGAGCCACAATGGAGGGGGCTGCTGCCCTTTGTTGCCCGGGACAATCGGCGCATTCAGGGCGGTGAGAGAAAGGGGCTTTGCGCTTCACACAAACCACAATATCAGCAGCGAGGAGACACACAGTCCAGCTGTTCTCTGACAAGGTGGGAACGGGCGTGCCCACAGAGGGGAGGGGCCTGCGCTGCCGTGAGGGGCAATCTCAGCTTTCAGCCAACGCAGGCTTAGCGTGCAGAACAACAGAGAAGAGAGAGGACCTGGGGAACTACAGTACACGTATACTCATTAAACCTTAAAAATATAATGTAAGCATTGCTCCTCTCAGACAGCAGCAGTAACGTGGTTAGCTGTAAGCTAATCTTACTTTGTTGACAAACCTGATAACCAAACTGTCCCAAAAGTGGAAAAAAGACAATCCATAATGAGGTAATCATATGACAATCCCAACATCATGAAGGCTTTAGTACATGAGGGCAAACAATGTTGTGGTGTCTCCCTACGTACCCTGAATAAAGCGAAATTGCCAACCGCCACCGCAGGGGAGGTGCCCAGTAGTAACCATGACATGAAGATGGAGGTGAAGTGAAACAGAAACTAGTGCTACCTAGAGCACAGTTTCAGTAACGGCATATTTACAGACATAATTCAGGAAAGTACCTAAAGGTACAGCCAGTGCTCTAGCGGGAAATCAGCAGCTCTCCGGTAACAAACCCAGCTCCCAAGAGATATTACCACACTACTCCACTGCAGTGAAAACAGGTGCATTTGCACAGACCTCACACTTACATCAAAGCAAAATTAAAGACTGCACACACATACACTGAAGGGCTCGCCCCTGTTTCCAACAAACACAACAACCTCCCTAAATCATAAAACTGCCTTGCATCATAATAGTTAAGATTTACATGAGAAAGCATCCCTAATTAACAGCCAGACTATGGATTGAGATTTGGGGGGTGAAGGGAGGGGGTTATCCTAACCCAAGCAGCCCGACGGTCCTCAAGCCGGTCGCTGGAGCATGAGGACGACGGAGGAGGGAGTGTGGGAAACTCTGGCCAGGCACGTACACCCCTTCAAACCCTCTCAAAAGGGCCCTTCTGCCTCAGAGGCACTCCGTGCCAGTCATTAGCATACCAATACTGCTCTCTCCGAGCGAACCCTCACAGAGGCTTCACCTACATCTGCTCAACCAATCGGGAGGAAGGGGTTACTCCTTGTTATTTGACCAACAGCTGTGAGGTTCACCAGACCATGTCATGTTACCATGACCTCGCCTTGAATGCCTCCACAAAGGTTTACCACAGATACACCGTGAGGAACTGTACAAGGGAGCGCAGGAGGCCCTGAAACAGGATTTCGGCATGTTGTCAAGTGGGACGGCAGGCTGGGAGTTCAAGCTCATCTCGCCAAAATCATCTTAACAGCAAGACTAAGTGTAAAACGGAGAGGGGGAATTTGAAACACCAGAATCCAAACCTGCTGGTTGTGAAAACAGAAATTTAAATACAGAGTCTGAAACATATAGCTAAACCATACAATTAAAGTTCTGTATACTGTTGAGGTTCCCATAGCATCCAGATTGTTGTGTTTAGAATAATGGTTCCCTTTTCCGTACATGGTAATGTTATCACGGTAATTATAATAAAAGATTGTATTTCACATTATTATTTGGATAAATTATTTAATCTCCAAATCTCTTCCAGCCAACAAGGTCACACAAACATTTGTTTACTAGGCTGCCATTAGAAAATCTTAATGTAATCCTCAATTAAAATATCTGATCACTGCAAAAAACACTTACCGGTTGCTGTATGAATGTACACCAACTATTACCACATGCATTTCTCATACAAAATCAACTAGCAAAATTCCCAACCCAATATTACCCTGTGGAGTCTTTTTACATGAAACTACTTATAGTGCTTTTATTGTTTGTTGCTACTCTGTGGTAAGTACCAAAAAGTAGCACTTTGAACTGCAGATAGCACTTGACACTGTATATCAGCACGTTTCTACTGCAATAACCAAAGGCCAGGCTGGCCTTTAATTCCCCAAAGTGGGGACTGAAGGAGACAGTCAGAGGTGGACTGAAGAGACTAGTCTGAACAGGAGATCCTTTTCAGAACTCATCCTCATACAGTTGCCTGAACAGGGAAGCAGTCATGCAGGTTGAAACATGCACTGCCTGTCAGCACACAGCTCATCTTCTTCATATCAACTCTGCCAGTGAACTGTGGGAAATTTAATTACACACAATGGGTGGGATCTGAATATCAACAAAATGTGAATATTTATGTAAATAAAGATGCCAGCCCATATTCCCACTCAGATTCAACAGAGAACTTTCAGGGCACTCCAGTCAAAAGAATGACTGCTGTGTGATCTGCTAGCTGCCCAGATAAACAACTCAAGTACTCTGTTACTCAGAGAAATCTTTGTGAAAATGCTCCAAGGATAAAAAAAAAATGAGAAAAGCTAGTTTCCTGTAGCCTTTTAAAAATGAACAAAGCTGCAGTTTGCCTGAAATTCTATTTGGAGCTAAAGAAATTGCCACTTGAGGGCTGCCCTTTGTCACTGGCATTTGCATGTGAACTTAATCACACACCCTTCAGAAATGAACAGCCTCTTAACGACGGAAATTTCTCTCCTTTCAAACTGACCCTCTTTCAGTGCACCTTCATCTTCATGGATCTTAAATTGCACATGTGCTTGATTAAATGTGGATATTGAAAGAAAACAACATGCTCAGTGTGGAATTAAAGAAGCAGGTTAAACAGGCTAGCCGGGTTCAGTCTAATTCAGGCACTGACGGCAGCTGGTTGGAAAGCTGTGGGTGACCCATCACACAAGCCTCTGTGCTCAGGGCCTGACTGCGGAACTGCACAGTTCTCCCCACTCCCTGCTCTTAACTTAGAATTTAAGTGGGAGAGACGTGCTGAGCTCCGCCATCTGGCACCGCAACATTTCCCGCGATGAAAACGGGAAAAACTCACGCCGCATATATTTAGAAAATACAAACAGGTGCCCACCGACGCGTCCGATTAACTGCTGGATTTAGGCTGATCTTGAAATAAAAATGAAAATCCCCGTTTTCATTAGGGACACAAGTTAGGTGGAGGACAAGCTGCAGTACCCACAGAATAATCCGGGCTTGGGTAGGTAGCAATTATGGAAAGAATGGGGGGAAGGGGTAAAACTATGGCCTCCTTCTTATGGAAATCAGGAAGATTAACTCGCAAGGGGTTAATAAGTTCGAACTGATATTGGGAATAATCGCTGTTTACAATGTGGTTTTTACAACTACAGCCACGAAGATTATCAATAAGCCCCCTGCTACAAAAGCACAAAGACAGTATGTAGACCTATCCTTCTTTGCCCTAATTCCTGAAAAAGATTGAATAAATTAAGTGTATTTGATCATCGCCTCATTTACTAGTTAATGCCGCCAACAGGAAGAGAAGAATCTCCTAATAACTCACAAACATGATTCTTCAGAACGATACGGTTATCTCATCATGTGGGAAACTAACCTAAACTTTAGCATGTGGTGAACACATCTTAAATGGACACTTTAAGTGTAGGCTCATGGCTCAAGTGGTGAACCTGGCTCCTAACAGTAAGTCACAGCTCTAAGCATGTGGTAAACATGGCTGTATGACACTTAAATATGGAACATAACCAGAGGGCAGCAAACATGGCTCTAAGCCTGAATTGAACATGGTTTCTTGTCAATAGCAAGCATACTGCTGAATATGTGCCAGTCACAGCTCAGTGCCTGCATTAAGTCCTCCCTTGTAATGAAAACTGCCTTTACACCATGGCAAATGAAGCTCTTAATTTACAATGAACCTGGCTTTTACCATGTAGTGCAAATAGCTCTCGCCGTCTGGAAAATAGCTCAGTATTAGGCGTGATGAGTATGGCTCCATTCGTGTGGCAATATCAGAACATGGCAATAATGAGTTTATTTGCCAAATACAGTGTTACAATAACAGTATCTTTTTTACGATTTCTTTTTTTCAAACATTATATTCCATTTCCCTGTGTGTGTGTGTGTGATGACTGAGCCTCTCACCTTGTGGCGAACATGGCTCTGAGGGAAGAGAAGGTGGCGGCGTCCTCCTTCAGGGCCTTGAGCTCATTACGAAGCTTCATCATGGTCTCGGTGACCATGGCCTTCTCGTTCTCATACTTGCTCTTCAGGTTGGCCAGCGCCACCTCGGCCGTCTGTCAGAGAGAACGGAGAAGATGCCCGTCAGATAGGTGTGACATTTCCCAGGGCTGACGGCTGCAGCTTCTCCAAATACACAAAATTATATTTCAGAACCTGCTAGGGAGGACACCAGTTCAACTGTGGCACTGGAGAATTTTTAGTTATGCATTTTACTTACAATATATTTATTTCCATTTCTACAGCTTTGTTCAAAGGGTTTCATTATCCTAAATTATAGTCCTAAAATTTCCATGTGTTTCTCTCAATGTGAACAGAAACCACAGTTTCAATCTCAAATTAAACATCCCCAAAGAGGCTCATCAGCAACTGGACTCAACCTGGAGGTCTAGGGTTGTTTCTGTAACCTTTCACCCCTCCCCAGTAATTAAGAAAAGCCCTTCACTACAAACAAGCAGATACGAATAGCTGACGTGTCTACAGACCGCAATAATGGCAGCCCTACTGTGCGTCTGATGCACGTTTGCTCAGCTGTGTTTGCTGCAGCAGGTGCCCACCCAGCCTGTGCCTGCACAGAAACACGGGTCTGCCCTCACCTGCTTGTTGGCCTTGAGCACGGTCCTCAAGGTGGCGATCTGCTCCCGCTTGGTGCTCAGGAGGGACTTGAGCTTCAGGATCTCCTCCATGCAGGCCTCCTTGTCCTTGTCCGCCACGGGGCCCAGCTCCAGGGTGGCCACCCTCTGGCGGGACAGCTCCGTGGTGCGGTCCACCGCCATCTGCAGGTGCTTGATCTGGTCCCTGATGATGGCCACCAGGTTGTAGATGTTCATGGGCTCCCGGCGCGCGTCCGAGACGGGGGAGGGGAGGGAGGAGACGGGGGACGGAGTGGCGTCGCCGTTCTCGGCCTTTCCGGGTTCGGGGAAGAGCCCTTTGGTGAGCAGGATGGGGGAGCGCCGGCCCCGGCCCTCGGGGCTGCTGCGCCCGCCCTTGCCCTCCTTGTAGAAGTCGAGCATGACGCGGTTGGGCGTCTCGTTGTTGCACATGCACACGTGGTTGTACAGGTTGGCCAGCTCCTCGCTGAAGGTGACCAGCTCGTCCTGGGCGACGCTGAGGCTGCCCTGCGACTCGCCGGCCACGTCGCTCACCTTCTTCAGCTCCTTCTCCAGGCGCACCACTTGGTCCCGGTCCGTGCGGTTGGTCTTCTCCAGGGAGGACAGCTTTTCCGACAGCACTGTCACGTCGCTCTCCAGACGGCCCTTCTCCTCCTCGTACTTGGACTGGCAGTCTTCGTACTTGGCCTTCAGACCCTTCAGCTCCTCCTTCAGGTCGCCGATCTCCGAAACGGCCACCTTGTACTTGCACTCCAGGATCTCGGGCCCGTTGATGTCCACCTCGTAGTAGTCGCCGTCCTCGTGGCTGTCGCGCTCCTTCTCGTTGTCCAGGGCCGACTGGCGCTCCTTGCTGGCCTGCAGCTTCTTCATGGCGTTGAGGTTCTCAGTGAGTCGGCTGACCTTCTCGTGCTGCTCGGACAGAGCTCCGCGAGCATGCTCCAGCTGTTTCTGGGAGTCCTGCAGGGTGGACAGCAGGTTCACCTTCTCCCTCTCCACCTAGGAGAAGAATGGATAGGCCAGTTAAATACACACTGGGCTCATAAAGAAGGGCTTATAGCTCTTTTATTAATGTTCATGATTCCACATGCAAGGCAGACATGATAGCCTTGAAAATTACCATAAACTGGCCAACACATGGTTTAGTTTTTATAAAAGTAAATATGGTGGAGCATTTGAGGCACTTTAATCCTTTGTGGTTGTCAGTTTAGAAAGTTGTCAAAGGATTCAGAAAATCTATTTCACTGTCTCACAGTACTCAAATGGTCTGTTGGCCCAAAGGGTAAATTCATTGTGTCACCTTGGATTAGGAATATGGAGGCTCACATGTGTCCATATTGAGAGATGAAAGAACATTTATGACATATTCTGTGTGGAGATTGCAGTTCTGGTCTTTTACGCCACAGCCACCTTCAGCACACCAACTGCAGGCAGGGTAACTGTATATTTGAGAGGTTCATCAGTGGCCTAATTTTGTTACTCAGACAAATGAATTAATAATGAGGACCAGAATCCTTTTCACCTTCATTAATAATTCAGGCTTGTGAAAGGAAAGCCAAATATGCTGTTCCCAGCGAGAAGGGTCAAGATTTAGTTTCCCTAAAAATAGAAATGTGCTGAGGAATAGATAAATGAAGATGAGGAGAAAGGCAATGTCCAAAAGTACTCAGGCTTGAAGTGTAGGTGTACAGTATGACATTTCACATTTCCATTCTGATATCCTTGAAATAATTCAGTCTATAAGGTGAACCATAATTAGCGTTGTTACTAAAAATCTAGGTTGTAATCTGAAATCTATATTATGTTCAATTTTATGGATATTTATTGACCTCATCAGGTCTCCATCTTTAGAGTATTTGATACATTCTCACCACTACCAGTGGCATCTGTGAAATGAATAAGAAGAGAACCAGAGTAGCTCATTCTCTAAAAATGGATAACCACAGACTTTTTAGAATAAAGAACTTAAATAAAGTAACGCATCTGTTATGAGTGGATGCCAGGCATAGATTATCTGGGGATCAATAGGACATGACAAGGGTATGAAAGCTCCTGAATAATTAAGGAGCGTTCAGATTTTGTTATCTTGATTTCCAGAAGTTGTCTCCATAAACAAACATTCCCCATGACTGGTTAATCCTTTTAGACTCTTCACTGGCCTAACAATGGCCTGACCCTGGCAGAGTCAGAGAAAGTGCGGCAGCCAGGATCCGTGGTTTGGCAACACCGCCTTCACCAGGGACTCCCCTGCGCACCATGCCGTTATCCTAGCGTCCCACGCGGCGGTATCCCATAAGGCAGGATGCAGGGTGATTTGGCGACAGATGGCACGTGACAGATCGCCGCTCTTGCACACCTGCAGGATGCTGGGGGGTGGGGGTGGGCGTTTCGTCACGGATTATCTCAAGTTCCTCTTAACAGGATTTAGTCCTGGGACCTGGAGGCTTAGAGGTGAGGAACTACGGCAACATAAAGAGTTAGCAGAAGCCAAAGCTCCTCTCCTGAGCATGGACAGCTGCCTCCATCCAAGCAGCACCCTGCCCATTAACAAGACATCCCTGAAACTAATCCCCCGCTCCGGACTAGAAGGGCTAACATTGAGCTGTAAACACAGGGACGTTATTTATGACCTGCCAGTGTAGTTCAATATGGCAAAGAACAAAAAAGGCTTCTGCCCTTGTGTATATAAAGATTTTCCTGCCTATACTTCATATAGGTTTCTGGATGAAAACAGATGCCTATAATTTAAAACCGATCTATGTAGTGGACTGACGGAGCGGGAGACATTCCTTATGCCAGGCTCAGAATACACGGCCAACAAAATCTTTAAATTGCTGTACAGCTCACACTACCCTACAATCTATCCTGTACATTCTTGCCTCACTGACGTAGTGGTGCACACACTTAATGCTGTGACACATACTGGGGGTCACTAGCTATGGAACCATTTGCTGGATTTTGGTCATGAGGGATGTTGATACTCGCTAGAATTAATGCGAAAATCTGATGAATTCTGACGCTAATTGTCAGATGTGAGCCAGAATAAACGCTGCACTGATAAAGCAGGGAGACTGACTGAGCTCTGGTCAAAGTCAGATATTTAATACATAGCACAAGTGTTCTGCTGTTGCTCTCACTCTGATTGTGCATCTGCGAATGTGTTGTCTTCCTGAAAAGGCAGCCATGTTGTTGCCAGAGTTTAACCAGCCTACCCTTCCATCCCATTTGGCAATGCAGAACGTGAGGCGCTATTTTTTTCGAGGCCATGATGCTACTATTGTGCTATGTTTTCTCCCAGATTCCTCCGCATGGCTTTCTGGTGAGCTCATTGGCTGTTGTTGATCACTGATCTCAAGGCTTGTCTTTACTAGCTCTAATACGCTGTACTCAACATTTCAAGACAACTGACTTCACTATATTAAAAAAATAAATTAAAACTTTATTTATTTATTTATTTATTTATTTTACAGTGTGCAGGAGTGGCACAGATTTGTTCCCGATAAAACGAAATGAACTTAAAAATACCAGGTCTGGAACTTGTCCAAGTCAGCCAGAGAGGGGTTCTGATCACATCTCTGATCTGCTTACAACTTGCAATGATCTGTAGCAGCTGCAGGCACCGACAAGGTTGTGATTTGTGGAATTTGTCTGTGATCTCCAAAATTTGTCCCAGACAGCTAAATCCTAGGAAAAATAGTGTAGCATGATCCCAACCTTGGTGCTTTATTTCTTTTGATTTATAATGCTCTCACAATTGATTATCCTCTGAATGAAACAAGCTCGACGGCGGGCGGCGTACCTGCATGAGCTGCTGTTTGAGCTTCTGGATTTCGGAGATGTTCAGCTCGCTGAGCAGGTCGTTGACGAGGCTGGGGGCGGGGTTGAAGAGGTCGTTCTTCTTCGGGGTGGAAGCCTTGTTGTCCCCGGGGCCGTTGGCCAGCTTGCTGAAGCTGTTCTCGTAGCCGTTGAGCGCGTCGTCGTTGTTGGGCTCGGCGGCGTCGTCGCTGAACTTGAGGCCGTCCAGGGAGATGCTGAGGGGGCTGTGGTACATGGAGTCGCCGATGCTCATGTAGTGGGACAGCTCTTTGCGCAGGTTGTTCTTCTGCTCGCGCTCCGTCTTGATGGTCTCCAGGGCCTCCCCCAGCTGCCGCTCGGCGATCTCCTTCAGTCGGATGGCGTCCTCCAGCTGGCTGTTGAGGAACTCCATGTCTTCCTCCAACCTGCGGATCTCGTGCTTCAGCCCCTCAAACTCCACCTGACAGAGACGGGAGAGCGAGAGACATTGTTTCAACACAGGCACACACGGCCCCATACAGACGGAGAACATCCTGGCACATAGGCAAGTCAAAAGGACACAAGAAGGTTTTTCTTTCTCCCAAAAACAACGGGTGTCGCACAGGCATTTGTTTCAAAGCGTCTTTTGGAGAAAAAAGGGTAAATTCTTGTGCATAATTCAAGCAGCAGAGTTCGCACCACTAGATTCACAGTTATGAAACATCACATGACTTCAGAATCAGGGTGACTAGCCTGTCCTAATATCACAAACAGGAGTGCTGCACTGTGATGGACAAATAATATGACTGTGTTGCCATTCTAATAATGTAGAATGGCATAACTGCACAATGTATAAAAAGGGCTAAATTGATACATTGCGTTGCACTTGTCACTTACCGTTCTGTATTGTGCATTTGAATTCTCAGCCATGAGTAATCTGTTAAAATATTTATAGTACACCTAACATCATGTTTCAGCCATGTTTGATCTAAGCAACAATCGGAACCATTACAGGGAAACCCAACTGCACCACGATCATACAAGCTCTCCCTAATTATCACATGCTGGGTAAAATGCTGTATTAAAGTTTATTACAGCTGAATATGGTTTTTGTATTTTTTTCATATATATCACTCACCAGAATGTTTACCAATGGCTTAGGGCAAAAGATTTTTTCTTTACATAACAGACATGCCTGCAGATAGCAGTTTAACAGAATTTTTCCATGAGCAGATACAGAACTAAAAGGCCCTTACACAGAGATTAAGAAAGACAAATACACACATTCCAACACATTTATATTCATGGAACTTCAGTTTCCCAGAGGCTTGGATTAAAATTAATTGGCTCACAGAGCGTATGACTTCTGGATGGTTTTTATTGCTTGGTTATCAGTTGGGGCTATAATCAGGAAGAGATACCACTTAACTTCTCTCACTACTCTCCAACTCTCCAGACCTACCCCATCATTTCCTGTCACTACTCTCCAGGCCCACCATCACTTCCTGTCACTACTCTCTAGGCCCACCCATCACTTCCTGCCACTACTCTCCAGCCTCACCTATCACTTCCTGTCACTACTCTCCAGCCCCACCCCATCACTTCCTGTCACTACTCTCCAGTTCCACCTATCACTTCCTGTCACTATTCTCCAGCCCCATCCATCAATTCCTGTCACTATTCTCCAGCCCCATCCATCACTTCCTGTCACTATTCTCCAGCCCCATCCATCATTTCCTGTCACTACTCTCCAGCCCCACGCCATAATTTTCTGTTACTACTCTCTACCAAAAAACCATCACTTCCTAACATGTTAGCTCTGAACTTAATTTCCTTTCTCAACTCTTTGGCCCCACCCATCCACGTCCTCTCACCTGACTCTGCTTGAGTATGGACACCTGCTTCTGCAAAGAGATGTTTTCCTCTTCCAGCTCGGTGTAGTCCTGTAACAGGCGTGCCTCCCGGAACTTGTACTCCTTGATGTCATCACGAAGCCGGCTTCGCTGCAGCTCCACCACCTGGCTGTTCTGTAGCACAAAGGGGAGGAAGGCAAGAGACTGAATCAGTACATTAGAACCACCACGTTGTCATTTTGAAATAATGAGAAAGAGAGAGGGTCAGAGTCAGTCCTGAGACTGAATGACATCACTGATGCAGAGATGAAAGAAAGTGAGACTGTCGGTGCAGTTAGCTCCTCCATCCCAGTGACCTGGGACACAGACACAGGAGCAAGCCCCAGTGAGCAGGCCACACCAGTCTTTGCTGTTGACATTGTAACTCTACACACCATGATCTGCCAAGTAGGCAGCCTCAGCTGCCAGGTAGCCTATATCTCATAGCAGACTATCGTAAGGTTCCCTCTGCAGAAGAGACACAAGGTTTGGGCTGAGTCCAATAGAGGAAGCTCATGATCAAAAAGACATTCAAATAATGCAGGAAGACAAACTCTGATTTACAGCAACCTACTTACCCCACAGGAGATAATCATTCTCTCCAAAATAATGGTGGTGCTCAGAAACGCTCAGATGCAGCTTAGATCACACCGATCATGTCAGGACTACACACAGGACATTCCAGCACATTTCTCTGTGCTGGATGACTGCACATTGGTGCAGTTGAGCATGCTTCCTGAAGCTCCACCAAGACGGCTTAACACTGACCCTAAAATGGAAATTCCTGACAGCTCAGAGCGGACTTATTCATCTCTGAAGCCCAGTGAGGATGAACAAGAGATTCAGATTCATTAATATTAAAAATGCCAGAGGTAGTGAGCTTGGCAGAGGAAACGCTCCTTTGATTCATTCTCCTTGAGCACCAGGCCCAGAGAAAGCAGGATCAGATAAGCCTAGCAGTCTGCAAACCAGGAAACCATAGAAGCCCTGAGGGAGGGGAGATCATTTTACCTGATGGCTCCATGGGTTTGATAAGAACTCCACAACAAAGGGATATGCCTTCATGGAGGCTGTACCCATGTGTGTGTATGTGTGTGTGTGTGCGTGTGTGTGTTGCGGACTATCTGAGACGCGATGCCAGCACTTCCTGGGTGTCTGAGGACCTACAAGTGATTAGGGGCGGGGCTTTGCGCTTACACGACACACAGGCACTAATCCAATCAGGTTACAGAGCGTCTGTCGAGGTGGCATGTCACTTGCCGCGCACGTCATCAAGTCAGAGATGAAGAGGGCCATTATCTCATCGCCCACGCGCAGGCTAGCACGGGACGGCTAGCTGAGAGGACTCATTACCATCTGAGCGTGTGCCAGCTGACGCCCACCCCGCAGGCCCTTAACTCAGGCCTAATGACATGAACCCAGCTCTCATAGCCCTCGCAGCTCTAATAGGGGCTCGTTTCCAGGCACAAAAATGATGGAAGAGCCTGCAGCTCCGACAGCTGGCCAGCGCCGGCCCGTCAATCAATCCCTGCACCGACGCATCAATCAATATTCCCCTAATGAGGAATCTAAATCAGGGTCAGAAACACCTCTACATCTGAATGGGGAGATTTGTCAGCGTCGGCTGAGAGCAGGCTCTTGACTGAGAGAATGAAAAGCAATGGCGCGGTGCTGCAGACACTTTAGCTAGTGTCCTTCAACGAGTCCCTGTGTACACAGACTGTGAAATGAACCGCAATGAGACCGTTCTCTAAAACGCACACACCTACTGCAGCCTCTGAGGGGAGCCTCGTTAGGGCTGTGTAATATCACTCACAGCTGAGCTTGACTGGAACTGAACGGGAGGGACTGTAATATTCATGAAGGTCTGTGCCTGTTCAATCAGCACAGCGCTGCGGCTGGTGCGATCACCCTGGCAGGGCAATGATGAATAATGTAAGCCCGAACCAAAGATCGTTTTTCATGCGGCAACGTGCAATCATTAACACTGAAACAGCGCCATTCATCGCCACCAAAGCTTTGCTTCAGCCTCCATTCAGCGCATGGAGACAGAGGATGCTAGCGCACGACTGTGATTTGAGATGAACAAGCCGATTAAACAAAGCTATTATTATAGACCAACCATTTTAGACACTTAAAAAAACAGAGGGAACAGAGGCAGAAAATTGTAAACTAGACATAATAATAATTGTTCATCAGCTTATTTGTAATCACTTTCCTTGCCGACATACATGCTGACATACACAAACTCACACATACCTGCACACAGACACACACACAAACACATACATCATCCTTTTCAAAACTGCGGAATAGCCTGGAGGCAGCTCAGAAGTTAAATTCAGAGCAATCTTGCAAGGGAAATTACCTTAACCTTACAGAAAAGACGCAAAAAAAGACACTGAACCCAAGATGTTCACGTAAAAATAAGGAAATCTCTGTGTATTAAGGCTGAAAGCTGGTCACAGCACAGTCAGTCCGACTGAATTATCAGTCTGACTGCTCATGAAACTCTTTAGAATGAGATTATGCGAGCCTGTAATCGGGTTTTTAATGACGGAGAAGGGGTTTTCCGCGAGCAGCTGAAGTCCTGTCTGAATGACAGCTCAATGTGACTGCTCACAACAGACTTTAGTGACAATGGAACCTAATGCTGGAGAGCCCTGACTCAACCCGGCAGCCTCAGGATCACGGGGAGGCTTTGGGTTTGAGGTTGGAGTCCTGGTGGAAAAAGTGTTAAGCACAGGCACTTCTTACACTGCAATAAAAGGCTAACTGCAAGCCATACCCAACAGCCATCGTGCGACATTAAACTTAACCACCGAGGTAATGCGATTTGATGAAAAGCTTATCAAGTGTCACAAGCCCAAATTAATGTTATTGTTAAAGCAGGGTTTCTACTTAAATCCTAACCAAAGCCAACTACATTTCCCTAACCCGTCAGCCAGCTTACTGCAGCCCTCAGGGACAGTGGCAGTACGGGGCACGATTTCTGTCTGACAAAAAAGCAAAAAATATTTACTCAGGCTTTGGAGGCGGCAGTTGGCTGCAAGGGGGGCGGGGGGTGGTCAGTCCAAAGAGACAGAAGGCGGGGGGGCTGTTTTGGGGTTGGTTTGACTTCCCACCTCATAAACACCACAGTCAGGAGGTGTCCTTTATCAGCATAATGAAAGGCTTCATTTAGAAGACCCTCCGCCCCGTGCAGCGTTGTTGTTTTCAATCAGAGACTCCCTCCTCCCTAATCTCCCCCACTGGGCCCCTGCAGCTGCCCCACACCACCCAAGGGGTGAGAGGCGACCTGCGTTTCACGAGAGGCCAGGAGCCACCCACCAATTACTCAGGCTCTGTGTCTGAGTATGTGTCTGAGTGAGCGTCTGACAGCAGGTTCTTCGGTTCCATCTCCCCCACTCTTCCATTGTGACCGAAATCCCGGCGTACAGTATCTTTCAAACCCCACTTTCAGGGAGGCTGAGCTTCACGTGCAGCACAGTGAGCAGAGCAGGTGGAAATCTCTCCTCTGAGAGATTACCGTGCAGCCTAAGAATTGATTTCAGGACCGAAGCCTTTCCCTCTTAATCCCTTATCAGCAAAGGAAGCACATCAATTTTATCATTTCAAAATGTTCTTTCACAGGGTATCACACCATAGGTACTGTGCTTAAAGTAAATCAGTTATTTTAGTAGAGAGAGTCCCGTCTGCGCTGAAATTCAGGCCGATTATCCCTCGGACAGATTCTGAGACCACGCAGCTTGCGCGCGGAGGCTGAATCGTTTCCTAGATCGGTTTGTCCCCATAAATCCACACAGCGTAAGCTCAGGCACATTCCCCGATTGGTTTTCTTGGAAAGCGGCATGATTTCAGATGGCAGGTGACAAGATTACAAACGCGACAACGGGGAAAAGGCGCCGTCTGTCCGCGAGTCTGCCTCATACGATGCTGCTGACAGCTGCTGCTAACAAACAGAGCCACAGCTCCACTGAGGGTCAAGACGCTACTCCCACTGCATGGTTTAGGCTGAATCATGGCATTTTTTCAACATAAGAAAGCAACGGGTCTGGATCCTTCTGCATACAGTAAAACTGCCACACTACATCTCACATAGGACTGGGGGGGGGGGGTTGGGGGAATACTGTAGCCAGCCGGTCGGCTTTTCAAAGCGAAGGCCAAACACGTATATCATTCATCATCCTATCTCTAATCCGTATCCGCACGTGAAATACTGGGATTGCGGTCAATGCCTTATAAAAAAGCATCTACATCCGGCAAAGGAAGATGTCTGAGGGAAATTAGCTCAGATCCCTCGCAGGCGGGCAGATGGGGGTATAAATAGACGTGCTCTGTAATGGCGCGCTGGGCTCAGACTGGGAAGCCCGGCTGCTTTGAGCCGGCCGCGCTCCATTACGGCTCACGGCAAGACACAAAGCTGCGTTTCACTTTTCAGAGAATTCTGAGAGAGAAACACACACCCATCTCCAGAGGCTAACAAGTGAGCCGGCGAGGGGAAACCAGAAACTGGCCCTGTGTGTTTAGTTCTCTCTTCCTCCCTTTCTAATACCCCTATACAGCTATTGTTACATGTAGCATGCACGATGTGCATTGAAATAATAAGCCATTGCGTAATTAGATGCTACCGTGAATTATGGAGTAGAGCCATTTTGCTGTCTGTGGTTAAATTAATCCACACGTAAAATCATTAGGAAATCAATGGCAATTTCTTTTAATGCATTTCAGTAGAGACAGCACAGATGGCTGGGGTATGGCACAAAATGACCGTCCACCTCCCTGACACATGAAGAGTGGTTTGGGCGTGGTGATCTTTCAGGGCGATTACATGCGGAACATCTGGAGGTTTTAAACTCAATAATTTAACACCGATATCCAATGGGATCAGGTTGGATTGAGTAAGTGCGCCAGGGCCACCGGGTTAATGTCAGGATCCCAGCTCAAGAGCTCTCGGTTCTCCGGTCACACTACAACACTCGTGTCATTACTAAGCATGCTAGATGGCAGACAGCCAGACTACGCCACCAGGAACTCTATGCCTGTTGAGAAGACCTGCTTCACATCAACCAATGAGACCACAGCTTCCTGGTCATTCTAGAACAAATGTCCTGTCATTCTCCAAGGGCTTCAGTATCTCAGGGAGTAGTGGCAGACTTACTGTTGCAGGCAGGTACAATTAAACTGGATAAGCCAAAAGGGTGACAAAAACAGCCTCTTCACACACCCCCTTGATTGGCAGCCACTTGGGTTACACCTAAAACCGTATTTTGCTAATTAAATTCAACAGGCATGAATAAGTAGTTTAGTGAGCCAGTTTAGTGAGGCCTGTAATAGCATGTTTTGTTTTTCCCCATTTTAATTGGTTGCCTGGGGGTGAACGGGGCACCTATGTCCAGGTGGGTGTGGCTCAAATGATTTACTGTGAAACTGGGGAGCAGCACACCCACTGTCATGTATCCAAAAATATGCCAATTCAGTCACAGTATGACCTGAGCTTCAGGCCCATGACACTAAGGTTCACACGGCCTATATAGCAAAAAAACTCCGGAGGAGGTGAGTGCCTCTCTGCAGGAGAAATGATTGCAAATGTGCGCAATAATCAGCCAATTTTCCAGGCATACCTGCCAGGAGCTTACGGTACACTTCACAACACTGGGAGTGAGCAACCTCACGCATAACTCTTAATGCTGTGTGTGTGTGTGTATATATATATTCCACTCCACACCAACAAGAGTGGAATACATCATTATGCATAGAAAGGTGTCATGGTCTTCTAATCCTTCTTAAACGCCAACCACAAAATTCTTAAACTAAAGCGGTGGATTACTGTCAGAGAGATGATGTGGCAGAACCACACTTACTGACTAAATGCCTTCCCTAATTATTTCACAGCAAGGGGGCTGGGACGAGAGTGTGTTGTTCACAAAGGCACTCCCCTGGTTCCACTGAGAGCGGGAGTCACTGATGTGTACACAAATCCCTGACAGGAAAGAATAGGGCTTCATTTTGTGGTCCGGGATATGTCAGTTCTGCTGAAAGATTCGTGGCTTTTAAGAGTGTGTTAAAATGGAGAAACATGTAAGGAAATCAAATTTCCAGTTACTCATTTTCAGATAACCTTAAATGCAACAGGCTAAGGAGAATGGACAGATGATGCGCCTTGTCACTTAACCTGCATACAGCTAAGCCACTGAAAAAAAAAACATACTACTAAACATAAAGGGCCTAAGCAGAAAACAGCTTTGGTCATATTAAATTAAACTAATTGTGAAATATACTGAAAATAATTCAATTGTGTCATTCAGGGGATTTCCTAGGACCAAGCACATTACACCCTACAGCGGAAGGGCACTGCGGTCTTCGTCCGCAGCGCAGCTGATGAAGGCATTTCTCAGGATAAGCAGAGAGCTGGGAACGAGACACGCTCGAACGCGCCGCAAGCTAAAAATGAGTTAATGGTGTCACGCGCATTACAGTGGGGCCTTTCTCGGCCTCAGTTCCCTTTTTCATGTCTAATCCTATAACTCAGCCATGTTGGAAAATACCACTAATTACAGCCCGCAAGCTTTCATACCGTCACACACATTCTCCCCGCTCTCTGCTCCTCCAGAGACGGTGCGCCCTCCCCGGCTCGTCTCCCCGGCCTGTGGGCGCCACGCATTTCCTGCCATTAGCCCAATCCATGGCTGGAAGCGTAGAGGTCAGCCGAGTGCCCTGCAGGGTGTTCATCCAGAGGGGGGTGACACTCTGCAAAGCAGCCGGGACAGTAGGAGGTCCTGACCTTGACCTATAAATGAATAACCATGCTGCGCCTCCACCAAATCCATGGAGTCCCATCACCTGACCCCTTCAGAGCCAGAGGTCACATACTCCCTTTCCCCTTGAGTTCGGGAAGGTCAGTCACTCTTTCAAATGCTCCCAAGCACTCATCTCTCATAACAATCAAACATAATCCTACATGAACTACAAGAACACATTGCCAAGATAAACACTAATTATGAAAAAAAAAAACACTCTGTTTCCAGAGGACTCTATGGCTTCCTAGCAAACAAAATAAAAAGTCATCTGTGCTAAGGATTTCTCAATATGACACCTCCGCTTTCCCCCTGTACATGGTGAGCTCCTCTGTTAGCCGCACTGTCACAGCTGCACTCCCTGTTTGGAACAAACAAAGCCAAATGCAGGGCACGGTTACCCAGAATCCACTGTGAGGACAGGGTCTGGAAGTTTAATCAGCTCTCCCTTCCTCTCCCTGAGAACTCTCTGGGGGCAAGGACAGGGCCTCCATCTCTCTCACCTCTCTCAGCTCTCCCTTCCTCTCCCTGAAAACTCTCTGGGGGCAAGGACAGGGCCTCCATCTCTCTCAGCTCTCTCAGCTCTCCCTTCCTCTCCCTGAGAACTCTCTGGGGGCAAGGACAGGGCCTCCATCTCTCTCACCTCTCTCAGCTCTCCCTTCCTCTCCCTGAGAACTCTCTGGGGGCAAGGACAGGGCCTCCATCTCTCTCAGCTCTCTCAGCTCTCCTCTCCTTTCCCTCCCTCCCTCTTCTTCTCTCCTATCTTCACTGTGCTCACTACACGCATCACGGGTGAGACAATGGGGTCTTTCAGTTATATCCCTATCTAAAAATTAGTTAAAATCATCGAAGGCTCTGCTGGTGTTGAAGGTGGATGAGTGTAAATTAATGCATTCTTTTCATAAATGATAAGATGGTAAATGTCTCATGTCTCATGTGAATTGCTTTGCTTGGGTGCTTTTCAGTCTCATGTTCCTGCAGATGTCCCTGCTGTTGAAGTAGGGCCTTCATCAGTAACATCAATGCAACTCTCTCCTTGGTGAAATGTGTTTTTTAAGAGCAGGTTTGGTAAAAGTTCACCTGACTGGGACATCAAAGCTGTGAAGAAACAGGGTAAGTCAGATGAAAGGGTTTTTAAACACACCTGGAGTTCGGTTTTTTCCAGTGGTGCCTGGTGTTTCAGACCTGACCTGGAAACAACAAAGCTGAAAACCTGGAGCAAAACCCTGTGCTCGCATTTACATCTTTCTTTATGCCTAACCGTCTTAACACACAACACAGCTTAATCTACAACAGACAGACAAGGCATGCATGCATGCAAAAACACACACAAACACACACGCACGCACATGGAAGTGCATACTCATACACACGTGCGCACATGCACGCACACGCGCACAGTAAGAGCAGCAAACACACATGATGACATCCCATCTGCGTGGCAACAGCCAGGCAAGAGCTGGTACAGCTACAGCTACGATCCTGCACTGAATAATAATGGCTATAGGATTTAGCCTGCTAGGACAGCGATAGAGAGATATACAGAGAGACAGCATGAGAGGAGGAAAAGAGAGCGTGTATTCTATCTAGAGACGTGGGAAGGTGCCATGGAGACTGTGTGTAGGAGACGCAGGCATAGTGATCAGGCTCTCTCCCCTCCCCCGATTCTGCCTGCAACACAAGCGTCTCCTTATACTGCAATGCAGTGATGGTCAGACACCAGCTGGGCTGTCACACACTTGGCAGTAGCCATAACTAGCCTGATTTGTCGAATTACACGTGGTGATGTCATCTCCTGGAGCCATCAGTAAGCCCCTCCGTCGTTCCCCGTTGCAGCACAGCGGGCGAAGCGTCGCCTACTCCACACCGCGCTCTGCGCAGCTGCAGGAGCTTCCGGCTGGCGCCCGTTTCGGGGCGGGCACTACTTCCCATCCTGGCATGCACAGCCACTGCTGCATAGCCACTGCGGCAGCTGAGGAAGCAGGCGAACGGCCAGTGGCCTGCCCCCACCCTGCCCCCCACCCCCCCCGCCGTTACGCATCTGGGACTTCACATACCGCACACTCCCGCTGCTCAGCTGCAAACAAGGCAGAAATGAGGCCTGCCCCAATCATGCACCATCACCATAAAACTACACCACCGACAACAGCATCGAGCGTGCCGCAGTTCACTGTGTGCGGGTGAGGGCTGCACACAGTACACAGCAGTTTGGCTTTGCGCAGGCTAAGCTAAATAATAGACTTCAGTAGCAGTTCAGTTCTGTGCAGCTTATGCTCAGCACAGTGCATTCTGAGCAGTTCAGTTCTGCACAGGCTATGTTCAACAACAGCCTCAAGAGCAGCTTGGCTACCTATTCTCCACCCACTACCTTTTTCCTCATTACCAAGAAACCCTGCTGCCCAGACATGCTTAAGAAAAAAAAACTTCACAAGACTGTTGTGAAACAGGGAACACTGAGCAGCTCTCCTGTTTTAACTTCAAACAGTCAAACTGAAACCATATCTCAGGTCTGGAAGCATGGAAACCCACATCTGGAAATGGTGAAATCCACCTTGAACAAAATTGGCAGTGAGGCAAAAAGGAGCCAGCCAGTTTTAGAAAAGGATTCGGAAGCTTCTGAAAATCTTAGGCACTATGACAAAGCTGTCAAGTTAAAGATGTTTATGAGGAAGTACTTGCCATAATCTCCACTTTTTTTGAAAACGCACACTTGTCGTTTTCTGCGCAATGCCTGCAGAAGCTGAAATGTAGCCTACATGTTTCTAGGGTCTTCCCAAGAACCAGCACCCAAACCCTACAACAAACACAGTCAAATCCCGTTTCTGAAAGAAACAGTTATTTACTCTGTCTGTAAACAGACTGATCACTAGCTTGAGCAGTGTACACGAAACAAGACACACAAATAGCAGTGGAGTGTCGCACCATAGAACAGCAGTGGGATAACTGAAAGAGAAAGAAAAAGATACACAGCAGTTGTGGTGTATTTTTCTCCAGCTTCAAAGTACAACAGGAAGAGGAGGGCACAACAGCAGTGGAAAATAAACACACTCAGGCAGGGCTGGGCCCTCCAGATGGCGGCTTTCCTGCAGGACCGCCCCTCCCCCCAGGCCTCCAGCCCCCCTCCCAGGCCGCAGACTTAATTCCTGTTCCTGTATTTTGGGGGGAGGGGGAAGGGGCACACTCCTGGGACAGGGTGGAAACGAACAAGCCGTAGCCTGCTCCTGCACATATCCCCCCAGAGAGACAGGCGTATCTGAGGGGCAGATCACACCCGGGGATGAGACGGAGTCTAAAGCTGACAACGTCTGGGGGGTGAGGGCTGGGGGGCGGGGAGTGGGTGGAGGGTTTCGGGGCTGGAGGGCGGGCTGGAGCCCTGGGGAGAAGGGCAAGCTCCAAAAACAAGACGACCCCAAGAAACAAATACACGCGGCTGAGCCAGTCTCTGGTGGGAGATCTGCTCTGAGCCCTGAGCCCAACACAGCTGCTCGCACTGGAAGCACAACAGCCACCAAGGGCCATCCCCCTCTCCCCCTCTCCCTCTCCCTCTCCCTCACCCCCTCTCCCTCTCTCCTGCAGCCATCAGCGCTCAGCCCAACCCAATGCTTCAAAGGCAGCCGCGCACATTCTGCCTGTAAGCCCTGATTAGCTGACAGGTGAAGATGTCCCACCCCCACTGCCTGTGGGCAGAAGCCCATCTCACAGAGATCAAACTCCTGATCCAGGAGTGACAGAAGCTGCCGTACCAACCCCCCTAATCCCACCCCTCTCCCCTTCTCCCCTGAGCCAGACACCACGCCTCATTCAAAGAAGCACACAGCCTTTCAAGGTGCAGGGCTTTTGTTATCTCCATCCTCTCCAGACTGAGGCTCACTCTTTCTAAATGAGGGTCAATCAGCACTGAATTCAAGCTGAATTAAAGAAGGTTACATGCTGCTTAAATTACAGTCAGAAGTTTGTTGTCGTTTCCCCCTAGCGTATTATATGAAGAGTAGAGTGCTGCCGTTTGATCAGGCTGAAGCTCCCAGAATTCCATCTGCCATTCAGTCGGGGGCCCATTATGGAAACCATACTGCTTACCACTCTCTGTCTCTATACTGCTCTCCATCCAATCTCTGTCTCTATACTGCTCCCCATCCACTGTCTCTGCCTCTATTGCTCTCCATCCACTTTATCTGTCTCTATACTGCTCTCCATCCACTCTCTGGCTCTATACTGCTCTCCATCTAGTCTCTGTCTCTATACTGCTCCCCATCCACAGTCTCTACCTCTATACTGCTCTCCATCAACTCTCTGTCTCTGTACTGCTCTCCATCCAGTCTCTGTCTCTATATTGCTTTCCATCCACTCTCCGTCTCTATACTGCTCTCCATGCACTGTATCTTTTCAGAAATGAATCTTTGTACCTTCTATTTCCAATAACATGAATTCACAATAAAGATTTCCATCTCTGCTTGACATATTTAATGTTTAATGTACTATTTCATCTCAAGTGTTCTGCAGAAAGCAGGTGGCTATGAATATTTGCTGGCAATGACACCATTTCACCATCAGAACACAATTCCAAGAAAAATCACTATCGATATCTGCAGGGCTGTTTGAAATGGCAAGTATGCAGAGCTGAAAACGTTCCAGGCCTGGCTGGTCATGAATATTCACCAAACAGCAAGAGCATCAACGGCACTCTTCAGCAGAGACCCTGGGGAAATGCAGTAACAGCCTGTTAGAGTTGAGCATTATCAGCGTTAACACTGTCCTCTGTCCAGTGATGAGGCGGACCTGGCAGCGATTCTTACAGAGCTCCACAAGCCCCATCCCCTCACACACGCAAAATCAGCTCGGCTGAGCCAACAGGAATCAGCCACCGAGCTGCGGCTGCAGTTTTCAGGGGAAGCAGCGTTCCAGGAAAAAAGGCCGGACCATCAGATGGTTCCGCCCAAGGAAACGCCCGCGTGAGAAAGATGCACAGGGACACGTTGCAGACGCTCCCAGATTTAATCCAGAGCGGCGCCTCCTCCTCGTCCTCCTCCTCCGCTCCCTAACACGGGTGGCAGAGCGGCAGAGGCCTAAGCTGGCCCCTGTAATTTTCGGCCCCACCCACCTGGGGAATTAAAAGGCTGCACGTACCACATAAATGACTGGGCGAGGCCCAGCGTACGGGCACCCCCCTCCTGCTGCCAGTACATAGCGGGGGGGGGGGGGACACAAGACTGTGAGTCTCACAGCGAACCTCACACACAGCACCAAGCTTCCTCACCGTGTCACGAGTTTTGTTACAGACGGGTCTGTCTGTGGCCGTGACAATGGCAGCGTTTGTTGCATGTCATTATGAGGCTGTTCCGTTCCGTTGTGAAAATGGCCGTTCGAGCTGGACAGCAGAGGCATTCACCTCGGCCTTACACCAACTACTAGCCAAAAATTAAATCATTCTGACAAGAACAGTGTGACTGTGTCTTCAAAACCACGTGTGTTAATACACACAAATGCATTTCAATGGGTGAAATTGTATAATATTTGTACAGTATATATCTCAGTGGATACACCAAGGCGATTTCCTTGTGGTTTTTGAGGTGTCTCTTTTCATGCAGGGTGTCTGAAACGTAACTGTGGGCAGGGCTGAGCCCTTGACCACATGAAGCAGGGCGTGCATTAGAGTCTGTTTGGGGGTGTGGTTTCAGCAGAGGGCCTGTGGCCCTTTATTCAGCTCACCTCTCTCAGCTCCTGGGCCAGGGAGGCCAGCCGCTCGTTCTCTGACTGGGTGTTGGTCAGGACGTTCCTCATCTGCCTGAGCTCCGTCTGCAGCTCCAGGACCCTCTGCTCATAGTACGCCTCTTTGGAGGCCGACTCCTGGATGAGGGACTCCTCCCGGCTCTCCCCGTCCGCGGCCACCTTCTTGTGGTTGGAGTGAGCTTGTCCAAAGGCCTGGAGAAAGAAGAGAGGTCATGAGTGTTACGATCGGCCATCTTTTACACTCCTGCTTTTGCACAAGCGTTCAGCAAAGTTGCTCCAGTCATGGGGGGTAAGTTAATTAAATCAGCACCCTCAAGCAGCATTTCGCTCTGCAGTTGGCTAAAGGAAACAGACTCTGCTCATTTCACACCAATGGCACTGAGAAAAATCATTTCAGTTTCACAGAGCTTTGTGTACTTGTGAAAAAGGCTTTAAAAACGACAGTAAGTCCAAGTGGCAACATGGCAACACTCATTTAAGGGCAGTCCAAGGGCTCGTCCGTAGGGATATACAGACTTAATTATGGGAGCGACCCAGAGAGAAGAACCAGGATTCAATACTGACAATAGAAACTGGGGGGTGGGGGGGGGCTCAGGATGAACATCAATCAATCAGCTGACCCACAGCCCCCGGGGGAAATTAGAAGATGAAAGGATGGACCATCTGCATATGGTGACGAATAAATGTATTTGTCCCCTTCCAGATTTCCTCTGCTACTGGGTATTCGTCACACTGAATGGTTTCAGATCTTTAAACAAAAGGTAATAATATAGGACTGATATAAAATTATAGGAAGTGGAAGCATTTGGTTGCATTTACTTCTGTTAAGTTTGTTGTTGCTGTTATACAGTTTACACAGGAAATTACTTTTCCATGTGGGTGACATGGGTGTTTGATAACTTCTTTTATTAAATAACTAAAATAACAATTTTTTAAAATGTGTTTTGTGTTTACTTACTTTCCCTTTATCTAATATAAAATTTTGTCTAAAGATCTGAAACCATTCAGTGTGACAAATATGCAATAATACAGTTAATCAGGAATGGGGCAAATACTTTTTCACGGTACTGTACACCTGCACAAGTTCGAGACGGAATTCCTCTCTCATTCAGCACTCAAACTGAAGAACCCGCTCACCAATACAGCTCCAAGAGAACACGCAACTCTACAGCTGAGAAACTGCATGGGCTAAGCTACACTGCAGTGAAAAAAGCCATTATGGTCCAGGGAGTGTGTAGTAATAAAATGAAAAAATGGTGCATGATGAACTGAAATGTACAGAAGCAAGGGGCCCAAATTTGCAGTGAGTCAGGGAGCTGAAGTAATGTCCCCTGGCAGGGAGCAGATGTAATGGAGGAACACCTCTGAAAAGGCTGCGCTGTGTCCCTCAGCTGACCGCTAGCAGCTCTGCGGCGTGAGGTGCACTTCCGCACACGCCGCTACGCTGCTAATTCACTCTCCTGCATTGTGACCTTAATTTAGTAATGGGCTGGCGGGCTGCAGTGCGCATAGCTCCTGATCTGCTCTCTGGAGCGACACAGAGTGCACTCCGGGCTGGAGAAATCTGGGTTAGCCAGAAAGACATTCAGCTCACTCATTTTCCAATTCAAATCCGACAACCTCGCTTATTCATTTCAGATTTCATTTCTGGCTTGTCTCTACACGCAGATTTAATCCACAGGTTCACCTGATGCAGATGATACATGACCCTTTTTTAAGCTTCTCACACATGCACGTGACCATTTCAGACTTTTTCCCCAGCCTGCTCAGCGACTAGGGATTAGTCCCAGCAAATCCTTTTTGGAAATGGAAATCTGAACTTCAAATTATATTTTTAATGCTGACCTACTTAAACAACTTTTTTGACAAATCCGTTTTTTTAATCTGGTTTGGTGGGTTGAAGTGTCACGCATGGCATGGCCTTGATTAAAAAGATATCAAAGCAATGCCGGCATTCCCTGCAAGAAACATGTACCGACATCTCACATCTGAAACGGCGGGTTGTTTTCCACACTAAATGAGGCGGAGGCACCAAACTGTACACAGGAATTACCATCCATTCACTGCAGGGCTGGAGTCACCCCAAAGACACTCTATTGTACAAGTCTGGAGACGTTTAGTTTGGTGATGTAAACATCTGTGCTCACCTGATCACACCCCCACCCTCAGACACATGCACACAGTCACACAAACACACACACCCCATATATGAAATATTCAATACACAAACACACACACACACATGCATACACACCCAATATGCAATCTTCAATAAACAAGCACACGCACGCACATACACGCACCCAATAGCCTATATGCAGTCCTCAATAAACACGCACACGCACACACACTTACATACACCCCATATATGCAATCCACAATAAGCAAACACACACACAAACATCATCCGTCACAACAGACTGCCTTGCAGAATACCAATTTCAATCCTCCAAACATGTGAGGGAACACTAGGCCTATTGACAGAAGGAGAGTGTTTCCCCCCCACCCAATACCAACACTAACGTCCCCCTCTGGGGGGCTGGGCACAGCTGAATCACCCCTGAGATCACACACACACACAGCGAAGCACGCAGTAAAACCCAGGCTTGGCTTTGACCTACTTCTCTGTCACTTCCCTCCTCATAAAGCCCGATTCCGCCTCCCCTTCCATCCATCATTCCCGCCATCTTGTTCCTCAGGACCAGACGGCTGTCACTGCTTCCGCAGCGGATGAGACAAGGTCAGATACAAGGACTATCAAGAGAGGAAGCTACAGTACTGCAGCGAATCAGACAAGTAATCAAGGAAAGAGAGGGAGGAGGGAGAGCAGAGAAATAGATGAAGAGAGGGAGGAAGCAGAGCAGAGAAAGAGAGGGAGAGTGGGAGGAGGGAGAGCAGAGAAAGAGAGGATGAAAAATCGGAAAGGTCACAAATCACTGCAGCAAAAGCAATGCAGCACTGTTGGTGTACACGCTCTGTGTGCTAATCTGCACTGAACAGAGGGCTCAGGAACTCGCACAAGGGCTTTAAACTCATGAGGACTTCGATAAATATTAAAGGTGCATGAGCACTACTATATCTTTACAAGCATTTCACTCTCTTTGAGCGGCACAAGGGAAAACCTGATACAAATTAATGTACTGAAGAAAGAAGCGAGAGTACTGTCATTCTGAAAGGCAGTGCATCCGCTGTGTCAACAGCACCGATTCCTTTTTAAATACACCACTTGGCTTGATATCAGCAGGGACCCTGAAATGAAAGGCCTAAACCCCAGAGAAGGAAAGACACTGATCCACAGAGACCAATTAAATACTGCAGCCTAACATCTCCAAAACCCCCACATTGTCTTCATAGAACAGAAACCCCCTTCCCCTCACAGCCACGCAGATACATACACATATACATACACCCACACACACACACACACATGCAAAAACACCCTCACACACACACTCCCACAACAGGTGGTGAGCAGAAGCGCTACCTTCCCCCATTTCCCACTGAGAGCCATGATATCACACCTTGCAAAAGAGGAGAATTACTGTTGATTTAGAAAGCCAGCAGCTAGCCTGACACACAGACCAGGCAATCCTGCAGTCACATATCTTACAAAGACGACGCAGCTGAGCCAGCCAGTGACCTCCGAACTTGGCCGAGTCCAGCGAAGCAGGCAGCGGTGATACCGATCTTTACGGGCAGCCAGTCTGTTAATTGACTGGTTATAAATTGTTTCAGCAAGAGCCAAAGTCTACCATCTCAAGCCTAATCAAGGAAAATCTCAGTTAAGCAGCCGGCTGAGCTTATCTGACTAACAAGCAAAATTCTGACAGGAGAAACCGTCACAATCCATACTATTCCACAGATGAGACAGCAACCCCACTGAGGACAGGAAAAAGACAACGACACCTGTGAGGACAGGTGGGAGCGCCACACCTGTGGAGCTCCAGCTGGTGTGAAGGGCGGATTCGAGTGACAGCTGCCCGTCTACTGCGCCCAACGCTTCCCAATTATCCCCCGTCCTTAAATCCTTGGATCCCATCCAAGACCTCAACGACTCATTCAAAGATCTCAGCACGTCCCACCCCCACCAGATCTGTCTCTGATTAGAGTCTCATACACCGGCCCCTGGATTACAGAGATACACAGCGGGGCTACTGACAGTAATCTCTGGGTACAGCAGCTCAAGCCTACACAATGGCATGAAACCCTCATGGTTATTCATAGGAGTATAAAGGTTGTTGAAAAATAGCGATAAAGAAATATGAATCATTCAGCATTTATTGATATTCAGTCATTTGACAGAGAGCTGCATCAACACCAGTTAAAAATAAACCTTGTGTGAACAGCAATAAACACACGCATTAATTGGCAGCATAAAGATACAGGCCATACTGCAGTAGAACACAGTTTGTAAAAGTAGAGACACTGAATGTGTGTGTTTGTTCTCTATGCTGTACCCAACAGACCGTAGCTCGGATTCCTCTCATGTTCACACAAGATTCAAAGATCACACAAGGACATGCAGCTCAACCATGCGGCAGGTTTAGATTTTTGTGACTGTGAAATGAGCTTTAGGCACAGGTCCTGTAGGTGGGGTGAAGAATGGTGCTGGGCGATGCAACCTGAGCGTGATACAGCTACAGGTCTGTTCGGTCTGAGCCACACCTCACCATCATCGTCCATCAACCTCCATCACTCAAACTAGCAGGGGGGGGGGGGGTTGGGGGGGGGGGCTTGAGGGGGCCCTGGTCCACAAAGGAGGAAGAACAAACAACTTAAGCACAAACAGGGAGGAAACATCCAGAGGTTAGCATGGAACAAAACAACACCAACGACGGCATTATAACTGAACATCACAACAAAATGGTCTTAATCCATCAGGAGTTCTAAAGCTGTCGGGGTTCAGCCGGTGGTGAGACCCCAAAATCCTCCCTGCTGAGAGAGTGCCCAGAGATCAGTGCGTCTTTAGAGGGCAGGAGCCTCCGCTTAGCCCTCGTGGCGTCCGCCGAGGACGCGTAGGGACACGCTGTAATTACGGCACGTTCTAATCTGCCTACAATGGAGCTGCGGGGGGTCCGGCAGGCTGCTCACAATCAGCTGATTACAGGGTATCAGAGCCCAGGGGAAGGCCGACGCGTCCGAGCTGCTGCGATGTGATCCACGGCCACCAGCCTGACCACGAGCCTGACCGGCGTGACGCACAGCACCAGGCTTAAGCTCCTCCACAATGCGGAGGAACAATAATGCTCCTTCAGGGGTCAGCGGTCGGCACCCCAGCGCGAACCCTGCGGGTGGTGCTGGGAAGGGGGCTCAGGGAGGAACGCGCCCGTTGGTCCAGTCCAGAGCTGAGGAGAAGCTCTCCCTCCGAAAATGGGCAGCCTTTCACTTCACATACATGTGCAATCCGACCAGCCCCTCCAACACAGCTACTTACTAAATGAGCTTCTGCTTGCTGTGGCGTGGATTAGGTCTACCCATGTATGAATCTGAATGTGTTACTGAAGTAATTAAGTGTCCTGCTGAAGGGCAACGTTTTAGCACAGCCCCACCTGGGATGGAAACTACTTTACTGCTGATGTAGGCAATTAGAACAGGCCTTTAATTTAAACTTGGCATTGCGTGGTCTCCACTGCACCAGTGGTCTGAAGCCAAGGCACTGTGATGGTCATCTGTGGGTTTTAAACTGCCAAACACCAAAGGACGGTTCTGCACTAAGCATCAGGATAGACCTGAATTTGGGCTAGCTCATCAAACTCACCCTTATATTGAATCTCTCTCCTTGAAAACCTGGAGATACAACAAGCAAACACACACACACACACACACACACAGTAATAGCAGCAAACACAAAGACGATATCCCATTTGCCTGGCACCAGCCAAGCAAGAGCCTTTTGATTCATCTCAAAGATACAGGTAACAGCTATGATCCGGCACTGAATAATGGCTTTGGGATTTAGGCTGCGAGGAGAGAGACAGAGAGATACACAGCATGAGAAAAAGAAAAAAGAGAGATAAGCAAAGCAGAACCTCAGCGGAAGAGAGAGGATGAGACAAATATCAGAAAATATAAAACAGAAATGTAAAACAAGGCAGCCCCTGTCCGCACTGCGGTTTCTCCATAGCGCAGCGCGATCTGCAGATACACAGACCAGGAGAACCCGCACCGTCGGCTAAATCCCAACAGCATGTGGGCCGAGATGCTATCTGCTAACAGAGGAACCTAATTAAAAATAGATTTGATAAAAAACCTCCCTACATCCTGAAGACGTGTGTGTCTTCTTGTAGCTCAGCGACCCAGGAGTGTGTTCAGCAGAAAGCGGAAGAGGCAGTGTGTGTTGGTGGAACGTGTCTGACTGGGGGATGGGAATGGGGGGGGGGGGTGGCACACTCCTTCAGCATAGGAGAACACACAGGGAGGGTCACAGACCTATTTTGCATATCATACTCCCATATCCAGAATACCATACAGTATTTATACTATAACTGTGCAGCTCACATGAGAGGAGCAGGAGCAGCCCAGGGTAGAATAGTCTAAGAAGCCCATCCATCCTGCCCCAATTCCACATGCCCCTAGCCCCCAGCCCCCAGCCCCTAGCCCACAGCCCCCTCCCTACTCATAGATCAATAAACACATCCATCAGCTGCTAACACAGAAAGGATGAAAGTGTTTTGTAGGAAAAAACAGGACCTACGTGTCATGCACAAAGACTAACCTGACAGGCTCCTGGGTCTATTTCATCTCTCTGGTGCCATTTGAGGGCTTTTTGTAGTAAGAAATGTGGCTCTTTGCTCCCTTTCTGAACATTATTGTGTACACAGCTAACTTGAAAGCTGAAGACACACACACACACACACACACACCTACCGTAACAGGGGCTGGGAGGAAACAATGAGGACTGTGGAGGATTTAATGGGTTTAGTAGCTCCTCGTTTACCCAGGACAATAAAAACCTAATCCTAAAAGCCAATGCTTGAGTGTTAATAAGTGACAAGGTACTAATTAACACCTCTCCGCAACACAGAAAAAGGCTGCACAAGCCATTTTGAATCTCTTAAATGTTGCACCTCCCAGCTTACAGTGGTAACCTTGACAACCATGGGTTTTAATGCAGCTGTTCAATCTGGAAGTTGATCCACAGCTTCCTACTAGACCCCCAGAGGTTCAGAGCTGAACAGGCCATTAACATACTGGTTGAGTGAGTGGGGTCTTCCCTTCCAGAAAGGGAAAAATAACCATCATTCTATGGATGAACAGTGCATTGGATTTGTGCATTAGACCAAGTAAACAGACATGTGAGCCATCTGGTGACCATCACAATCAAACACGTAGCACGTGACTAAATAAAATAACAGTACGTTAATGAGCTAAGAAATATTTTTGGATAACATAAAATAATTCAAGAGACTCCACTAGGACTGAGTCTCTAATGCAGCTACGGTATGAAGACACGCATTTGTTGGATTCCTGTAGAAAGAGCAGGAGATGTGTTTAGATAAGGCAGCGTTGGTCTGTGTGTTGATTTGTGCAGAGAGGGATACAGATCTCCACATGACCTGAGGCAACGCACTGACCTGGACTGTCTGAAAGAACCACATATTGATTGGAGAAAAGCACAGCATCCTGGGTATTATTTACACTGCTATGGATGTAGCGCATGGGCTTTTAAAAAATTCTGGTATGATCACACACACACACACACACACACACACACACACACACACATTTCCGAAGTCTGCTGCAGCACCTGATGCCGCATATTCAGGCTGGCAGGAAGCTTTCTCCTGAGCGCAGCATTCTCAGGTCGTTTGCTCTGACCGTAAGGGGCGATGCGTATAAAAAGCCTGCGCTCAAACAGGAGGAGACAATAGCTTGAGGAACACAGCTGCCGCACGGACTCGCATTCTCCGGGGCCGTTAGAAATCGAGAGCGTTATCTCCCGTCTCTGTTCTGCAGGTAATCCGCTTCGTCTGCGTTCTGCGCTCCCTGTAAGAATACGTGTAGGAGCTGAAAGGATGCGAACCTGCAGGCCCTTATCACACTCGCAGTACAGCTACACCCACACAGCCGACAGGCTGGCTTTTTAACATTCCCGCTGAATTAATCAGACCCGCGGGGCTGTTTACACGGCTAACGGAGAGACTAATCTCGCTCTCCTCCAAGAAACGATGTTTTCCACAGGCCCACCGTCGCAGCCAGTGACCTGTGGTTCAGACTGCAGCAGCCGCTGTAGCTGAGCTGATTGCTGCAGGGATATTACATTTTAAATCCACTGCCTATTAATGCTGCTATTGGGTCATTACCACCGTATGTAGGTCCAGTTCTTTATCTATTACTAAGCCTGGCTGTGCCTAATATATTCCCTCAACACCACCTGACCCCCGATGAACCAGATCGCTGTTAAATACCGAGAGTGCCAAGCTGAAACATTTGAATAAAGGGGTACAGGCAGTTATTCTTCATACACAGGGCAAGGTGGATGCGATTTTGGGCAGCACGTCTTTCTCTGTTGAAAACCACTGGTCAAACAGAGGCTATAGCTTCACGTTTTCCCTGAATAATTCTCCTAACAATATGTTCTACGGGTTCCTTAGTATTGTGATTTGAATTTGCAAAAAACTATTTGCATATTGTAAATGAAGATTTTTGACATGACAGCCATGACAATGAGACTCAGGACTCCAAAATCGCAAAAGCGGTAATTAATGTTGACATCACACAAATGCCTGTCATTTTCATTTTTACACGCGGACTCAAAACACCGCCCCGGAGAGGTGTGGCTGGTTGCCGCATTCCTCTAGCGACAAAATACCCTGAGAAAGGCTGACAAACCAAAAAGGTGAGAGGACCTTCACTCCGAACATTCCGGAAAGGCTGGGCGGCCCTCTCACTGCTCTGCCGGGGCTGGTTCCCGCTCTGCAGAGACAGACCCCGCATGCTCAGCTCGACTGCCAACAACCGCTCTGTTATCAATTAACAAAGAGGGTAACGGATTACTGTGCAGTACAAAGAAGCCTCTGGCAGACTGCTAAATGTTTTAATTAGAGTTGGTGCAGGGCGGGGCGCCGGAGCGAAGTGGAGCAGACGCCTTTTACGGGCCTAAACGTGGCGACGTGCCACGGGAAAAGTTAGGAAAGTGCCTGCAGGCTGAAGCCCCACTCCAGCCTTAATGACACACTTCTCCTCAGATCCATTCTCTGAGCCTGATCAGTGCGCTCTAATGTGGGGCATTAGCCTCCAGACCCCGCGGTGCCAGACATGCCCCCAGGACTGCCAGTCTGGAGCCCAGCAGAGAGCAGGTTACTTCATCCCTGATCCCGTCGTGATTCTCACTCCGCGTCATCGTTTCGCTGTCTTTGGGATTAAAATAAGTCAGATTTGCTTATTTTCACAGGTGTTCAAACATGGCACTAAAGCCTGTATTGTTAGCACTGGACGTTCCTCTTGCTCTGTTAGTGTGAGCTGCAGTCATGTCAGCAGCAGCAGCACAACAGGACAGTTTTGCCAGATAAAGAGATCCTTTTACAGTGCTGTAAGTCATTAAAACAATAGGTGCTAAATGACAGGAAGTGGTGTCCCGGTCTGGCAACTGCAGAAATGTTTCAGAGAGCAATGAAGTATGAAGCGGCAGTGACTCATGATGTCACACTCTATGCGCTCAGCAGACACTGTGTTCAGGGAGACCGACAGTCAGGCAGCCATTTTATTTTATTTCTATTTTTTTTTATAAAAAAAGAGGTCACCAGAGCACAAAGCATTAAGTGCATGAGGCCATGACCATCTGGACACCAGTGCTCTGACCACTGGGGTGACCGAGGCCATCCGTACCCTTCCCTGGGGCGAGAGTGTGATTTTGAGGAGATAGCCAATCTCTCCACGTTAAATCTCACCGATCCACGATTCAGTCCGCCGGGAAATGTTGTTATGGTTACCATGCCAATTAAACTGACGGAGGGGCACGGAGTGGGAGAGAGGCACAGATGGCCGCGTCCAAGCCGGCCCCCACCACAAACGGAGGCCTAATCGGAGTGAGTAATCGGGCCCTACCCAGGCCCTCCTGAGAGGAAGGAACGCTCAGCCTTGTGTGTTCCGTACAGCTGACTCGCTTCCTGTTTCAAACCTGAGAGATTATCAGGGATGAGACAGGCTCCCTCTCCACTGGTTAATGTCAAGGCACAAGCGAGGGAAGTCCCATCCTTTCCTCTTAATTCATAAACGCAGGCAGCCTTAATGAAGTCCCCCATCCCAATATGGGGTGAAGGTCACGGGTCTGCTGTCAGACGCCTTTAAATCAGCGGCCCACAGGCCTGTCACACACACCCCCAAAACCACTCCCCCAGGACCCTGACGCAGTGACATCACGGGACCCCGCTAAATATTGTCCTTTCGGGCTGGCTGCCGTGGAAACAGACCGGAGCTGGCACAGTCACAGTAAGGTGACACCAGAGTCAGTGAGCCTGTGTTCACATTCAGAATGAGCTGCGAGTTGTCAGTCATCCTACTCAGCCACAAACACTTCTCCTCATACAGCCTGGGGCTCAGAGCTGGTTTCCTCTGAGATAAATCTTGGCCTAATATGTGGACTACTTTAATGGCTTGGGCTCTGTGGGTATCTCCTTAACTTCGTGCACCAAAAGAATACAATACTACATGCATTCTCACATATAGTTTAAAAAATGTATTATATCTCCATCTTCATGCATTCCACACTGTGGGGTGCCCAGTTGCCAGGATTCAAATAATCTAGACCAACCTAGACCCATCTGGACAGCATCCAGCACAGTGATCCTGAACATCCCCAGGGTCTGCGCTGAGACAGGGAGAGAGAGAAGTCCCCAGACCTGGCAACCCCCCCGGAGAAAGAGGCAACCAGGTCCAGACGGTCCCTTCGGTCCAAGGCAGACCAGGGAAGCCGCCAGCTGCCTTTTTGTTCCAGTGTAATTTGGTATTCATGCGCCACACAAAGCAGGGTGACAAACCGGCCTTTCAGCGCCATCGGAGGGCTCAGCCGTGGAGCGTCGCCAGGGGCTCAGCCGCGGAGCGTCGCCGGGGGCTCAGCCGCGGAGCGTCGCCGGGGGCTCAGCCGCGGAGCTCCGCCGGGGGCTCCCGCGACTCTGCCTCAGCGGAGCGCCGGCCGCTCTTTGTGCCGCTCCTTTCCCACACGTGGAAGGGTGTGGGGGGGGTGGGGGGGTGAGGAGGCTTTACCGCCGCCGCACGCCCTTCGGCGGCGAGGCGTGCTTCTCCGGGGCCCAGCCGCTCGGGCCCGTTAGCGAAGCCGCCGGGGCCCACGCCCTCTCCCTGCGAGCGCCTGAAGAAAGCGGCCGGTTCCCACAGGCCCTACTGTTCTCCAGCGCTTCAGAGAGGCTGGCGTGCATCCAACCGCCCCAACACACCCTCTACCCCACCCTACTCCACCCTCTACTCCACCCCCCCCCCACCCCAATCTCCCGCGCTGCTGCAGCTCTCAGCCTGCTCCAGACCCCCAGCCGACGCATGCTGCGTACGAGGGCACAAGGCGGAGCCAGTGGCATGCTGGGAACGGGCCGTTCTCCTCAGGGCTCCACGCTAACATTTCTCCCAAGGATGCACATGTGCTCCAATGCTGAAAGATTTAGGAACGCACTAGCGCATCCCAATCAGTAGGCGTGCTCCTAAATCATTATTCCGGTTAGCACACAGCAACGTTCAGGAGCGAACGCTCTGTGGAGCCCTGCTCCTGCCGCAGAGCCGCCGCTGCGCTGGTACAGCCGCGCTCGCTCACGGCCAGACGAACTGCTGCCATGGGACTGGGCGCGCTGCCCTAGATTTTAGTGAGGGGTGAGGGGGTGTAACTGAGGATGCCCCCTTTATGAGGGAAACTGTCAGCTCTGGTGAAAGCGTGTGGATGTGTGAGGGGAAGGAGCCTATCAATTTAATTCTGTCATGAGCAACTCTTCTGAAAATGTAGGACAGAGTCTAATTTGATGACTGTCTACTTTGCAAGGATAATACATGCCTTATTATGATTCAGTGACAGAACATTTTCATGTGGTCAAAGGCAACCTAAAATTTCACATTTAATGAAGTTTCATTTTTTAAATCCTATTACAACCTGTAAAAACATTTTAAAAAATTTTAAACTAGCACACGATGATCCTTAATGTCACTGTCGAAGGAGAAAAGGGGGTGTGGCCAGGGCTTGAAACAAAGTAAGGACACCCGTCAGCCCTAATGACTGAATGATCCCTTCTTGCGCAGTTAAGTCATTAAGAGTGATAAAACAGAGTCCACACCGGCTGTGGGCGTCGCCCATCTGCTCTCTCCCAGCATCTCTATTCATGATATCGGCATTATGCAAATGAGCATCTTAGGCCCCTCCTTTTTGTTTTCAGGTGGGACTGCTGATCAGTGAGGGGGGGGATGTCCCCTGGGGGGGGCGTGGCTGGGGCAGATAGCGAGCTGGTAACTGGACACGCGCCCCAGATCAGATTATCGCAGACGATGACGCCTGCCACCAAAGACTGACTCCATGTCATCAGGATTTAGACCCCTCCCCCCAACCAGCACACAGCCAGCATGCACCTTTGAAAACCTGAGACCGTTACAGCAGTAAGAAATGGAAAAAAAAATGAATGCTTTAAATTTTACTGCACCTCAAAATTCACTTCACACATGACAGATTGTAAATCAGATAGTGTGTGGCTTTGGGATTTGGGATTATTCTCAAGAGCTGCCCTGTCAAGGTGCAGGGAAGGAGTGACAGAGCATATGTGTCTGGGGGATGGGGTGGGGGGGGGGTAAACTGCAAATCCCGACCCTTGGCGAGGGCTTTCCGCCGAAAGGGCATTACCTTGGAAACCAGGGGAGAAGGGCCAAGTCTCTGCGGGTCAGAGAGCAGGCCGGCCGCATCATGATCCATCTCCACTGGTCTGAGGGCTGCTTGTTCCAGCGCTCTCACAAAGCCCCTCCCCCACACCCACTGCATCACTGTCACAGCCGGCCTATTCATGCGTGTCCCCGAGCTGATGGGCAGCACAATAGACCAATTAAAATAAAGCGTACCTCAGGGATGTGGGAGGGAACTTCTCCAGATCAGCCAGAAGGTTTAAACCAAACATAGATCCGTCTGTCACATTTCCTTTTTTGCTAAAACAGAAAATCTAGTGTTTGTCATGCACGAGTTAGTGGCGCAGAAACAGAGTAATTCCTCAAAGACATAATTTTCCCAGATGGCAGTTCATGACACGAAGACAAGCTCATTCCTTGCATGCAAATGTGTGAGTCTGTCAGAGTACGCAGTGCGTCTCCACTGCACTAAACAACATTATCAGTCAAATCCGCAGAATTGACCTCCGTGGAAGGATAATATTTCAGCAACTTCCCGGCTCTATAAATATGCTGCCGTTTGCTGAGGTAAACAGGAAGCGCTGCTAGACTGTAATTCAATAGAGGAAGGAGGAAGCTTAGAATTAGGGGGGGGGGATCAGGTCACATGATATGACCTCTCTCCTCTGTGCCCTAAAATCGATTTGGCTCTTTCCTCCAGCTCTGAGGTGACTGCGGCCCCCCTCCTGGTGGCACTGTGCCTTTGCCCTCAGCCATTCCGCTGTGATGTGGTGATCTGCTTTTGTGGCGTGCGCAACATCCCTGGAAAAGCTGAGACACACTGTTGAGAGGAACTATGCCGATTAGTCATACTGAACTCGGATTTTCACCGTCCAGTCAGTCCAGAGCACGGATAGTCAAGGCTACAGAGAAATACCCTCAATAAAGACAATAGTTGACTAATAGGAGCAAACTAAATTCCGAAAGATAAAAGAAGGCAGAAGCTCCTTCAGCCAACAGAGGAGAAAATGAAGAGAGAGAAAAATGAAAACAGTTGTTTAAAGCTAAACAGGGTTGGAGAAACACAGACTCAGCGATTATAACCACAGCCTTGGACCTCAGACCTGCGCTAGAGACACTACCTCTGAGTCAGACCCAGGGGCCTTTGTGTGGGCGCTCAGAGGAATCATGGCCACTGCGCTGTCCGTGAGGAGCTGGTGAGGAATGGCTTCCACCCTGGCCAGCGATGAGCTCATGCTCCAAGTTTAGCCAGGAGGCGGGTCCTGAACAGCACACAGCCCTAAAGACACGGAGCTCATCCAGCAGGATTATACTGCGCCATACCACAGCACAGTCCTCATGCGGAAGAGACTGAACCTACCCAGCCAACCGCTGAGCAGAACTCTTACTCTTCTGACAGTGCAGTCTGAGCTGACCACCACTGCTCCTCTCTCTCTGCAGAACACCCCGACCCAGCTGAACCACCATACAGCTTCCCCCTCACACCGCAGTGGCTGGACTAACCTGCCATAGCCCTGCAGAACTCCTCTGTCACCCAACACCGAATGCTGGATTTGAGGCCACCACATGACACAGTATATTGTTGAGTATTAAATCAACACTTATAGAATACATATGGTCCCTATTGGACTCCTTCTGCATGTACTCTGAGTTGAATTAACACTGGACATTTTCCTGTGTACACTGCATTACAATTCAACGTACAGCAGACGCTTTTATCCAGAGACACTTGCACATATGACACTTTTATGCACAATCCATTTATACAGCGTGATGCTTTACTGAAGCAATGCAGGGTAAGTGCGTTTGCTCAAGGGTACGATGGCAGCACCTTGGCTGGGAATCAAATGAACAACCTTTCACTACAAAGACTGGACTAATCCAGGCAGGCTGCAGTAAATATTCTCTCTCTGGGTCCATCCTGGACAGAGTACAGCAAACTTCCAGCTCCTGCATTCCTGTTAAATCAGCACGGAAGAGTTCAGTTGCAGAATTATGAAAAACAAGGAAGCTTTTTGTTTTCAGTAAACCTGTGGAAAAGGAGAAGCCATTTGACAGGGAATGCTGTGTGAGAAATGCGTCTCTGAAGCGGTCCTGTGTTTGTTTGGGAGTTTCCCAGGGATTCCCAGAGGACACAGGTGACGGTAAGGTGAAGTCATGGGGTCTGATGACATTTGAAGGCTGAGCAGAAATTTGAATAACGATGCCTGTCACGTTAACAGTCAGAAAATGCAAATGTTTTGATAAAGGGGGCCTTGTAGGTTTGAATTCTGGCGGCGTCAGCCCCACCCACATCATAATCCTCACCATGCTCATCAACACTTCCCTTTCGCCAAACGCGAGTCAAACTAATGTCACACTACGCCTGAAGCTGCCCATAAACCCACTGTGAGAGCAAACTAATGTGCCCATCCTGTAGTAATAAGAGCAGATGGGGCTACGTAATAAACCAAACTGAGCACGGTATTGGGGAAACCTCCAGCAGGGTGGCATCATGGGGCTCCAGATATATTAATGGATGCTGGGGAAGTCACATGGTATGAGGTGGTCAGGTGACCATGGTGCCAAGCTTGGGGTGGAATCACTGTCCTTACACAACATCCTTTCCAGCACCTACACGACTCCAACACAGATACATACACAATTCAGAATGCTAAAATCAAGCCCAACCTTACTCTGCCCATCTCTCTAATTGCAGTGTACCCAACACTGCGTCCTCTGCCCTCTAACACTGGGCATTTGTTTTTATGAAAAAATGTTTCTGCCCACTCTTCTGACCCCATATGAGTTCCAAGCTCGAGTGACTGTAGCTTCACAGGAACGCAGCCCTACGCCCCAGGGGGGCGAAATCAAACTGAAAGCAGCCGGGTCTCATGCAGAAACGCCTGCCTCTCAGAACCCGGCGCCGCGGGCGGAGACTCAGAGCCGCGCGTGCTGTCCGCCCAAACAGAGCGCACCGTCTGAAGGCCCTCCGCCCTGGCCCTTTTCCCAACCCATGAGCCGTTTTTACACAGACAGGGATTCATCCTCTTAACAGCCGCAAGGGAGGGGATTTAGGACTTTATTTAGTGCCATTTAGAAAAGATTACCCTTTAATTGCAGAGCTGACTGGCATTGGACTGTCACAGATGAAAGGTTCAGTTCAAACAGCGTGAGTAAAGTGGGCGGGGAGTTACACGGGGCGAGGGTGCTGTGGGAGAGTGCGTGGGGAGGGGGGGTGCAGGAGCTGGGAGAACGGCTCGCTGAGGCTCTCAGGCTCAGGACAGGCCCACATGTAAGTTCACCAGGCTGGGCCTCTTCAAGTGGGCAAGAAAGGCCTGTGGAAAAAAAACGCATTCCTCTAATTCCAGCCCCCATCAGCAAGCAGCTGCCAACTCCCACACTAGCTAACGCGGTCAGAGGCACAAAACCGCTCCTCTGCCCTCATGCATCCACAGGCTGTGGAGCCCCCGCCGCGCTCACAGCTATGGGCACAGGTGCGGCCCCTCCCACTGCCAGACCCCAGCAGCCACCTGTCTGCTGCGGTGCTAGGGTTTGGCATTACAGCCGGGAGGAAACCTCATCACGCCCTTAGTCAAACAGACGCCCAGACTGGGGTGCCAACACTCCTCCTGGCAGACCCGATCAAAACTTCCCAGGCCACCATGGTGCAGGCGGATTACTCTTCCGTAAGCCGACCGAGGCTTCTCAGCGCAGAACGCGACCAGGGAGGGCTTTGAGTCCGCAGGAAGGAGGGCCCCGTTCCTGTTTCTCCTTTTAACACAAACCGGAGGGGTTATCTCCACATGCCCCCAAGCCCCTTTGTGACAGAGCTGTGAGCAGTGTGTGCACGGCGGGGGAAAGACACTCAACGCCGCAGTCAACACAGCCCTGTAAGTCTGGGAACCCAGGCCCCCACACTTCCGCTCTTTGTTCCTCACACGAGAAGCAAAATACATTTCGCCCAGACGGCAACTGGGTCAACAATGGCAAAAAAAAAGAAATTGGAGGTTTACAATGCAAGATTTAGAGCTATTGCATATGACCACGCATACTGGGTAGGCTACAGTAGTCTACCCAAGGGTCTATAGCAGCCTGCTCAGTATATAGTTGTAGTCTGCTGCAGTAGGCTCTGCACAGAAGTCTACAATGAAGAAAACAATGGTCCAATCGGTCTGTGGTATAATGCGGTCGGCGGGCTACCGCACAAACGGCCTCTCCCATTGAAGTGTGCACACACCCGCACCATGTTTGTAAAATCAAGACTTGTTAAGTCCCTCTGGGCTCAGGCACACAAGCGGCCGTGATCTCCCCATTCAGCACTCTTTCAGCACTCAGGTTTACCCTGCTTTATGATATTTGGGAACGATTATCCGCTGAAATTCCACAAAACAATCCCACACTGGCAGAGTGGGCGTCTGGCAGGGAGGGGGTTCTGAATGCCTTCACTGTGCTCTCCAACACCCTCCACAAAGCCAGGAGGGCCCAGGCAACAGGAGTCCTTTGTCATGCTAACAGGATTTGGGTGGGAGAGAGGTCTCAGCCAAGGGAAAGGCGCTACTGTACGGGCCGTCTTCTCCTGGGCCAGCTGGACAGGCCTTGAGCCTTTGTGGCCCACTGTGTTTCTGTGACCTCCCCGCTAACTCACACAAGTCTCTCCAATGACAAATCCAACGCTTTCAGCTAACTTTCTAATCATATTACCACGGTCTGATAGCGAAGGAGTTCTCACAAGGAACAGCTGAATAAGTAGGAAAAATGCCTCAGAGGAAACATGTCAGTGCAGGTCTTCTGGAAGCATGGACAAGTTGCTACAGGTCTTTAAAAAGTGGAGTTATGGTGCTGTTGGTCTCTTGCAGGCTGAGTTAAGGTACTGCTGAAAGGTGATGTTTGTACATTGATAGCTGGGGGTGTGGATACATTTCAGTGGCAGGTGGAGGTATGGGCTTATGTGTCATTCACACATCAAAGTGTGGGACAAGCTCAAGTGGAGCTGGGCTGTTTGTTCACTCAATAGTGGAGGTATGTCATTAACATATTGGAAAATGTGCCTTTTACAGTTGAATGCTAGGAGAAAGTGCTGTTTGTTCATTCACGGTTGGCGGTACAGAACTTTGTCATAATAGTTGGGGGGGGGTACTTGCATCATGATGAGTCATGTGCTGAGGGGTTCAGAGAACTCACACCACTTGCACCAAGTACCCACTGACCCACAACTAATGGCCAAGCAGATGGCCGCATTGATCCAGAATTCAGGAATGGACACCAACCCTCTCCCAATCCCATTACAACACGTGTAGCCCGATTAGGCAGGGCCTGAGCACGGGACAGGAGTCACAGTAGAAAGTGACAAGGTCAGAGCTTGGGTTAGGGTTTGGGTCAGGGCTTGGAATTCCAGCCTAACAGTAGGGGAATGCACAGAAAGAATGCTGACTGCTGTCTATCCAACAGCAGAACACAAAAGAACACTGAATTCATATGTAACCAAGCATCAAATGAAGAGTTTATCTATTTATGAACTCGTGAAAATGAGTGTTCATCAAAAAAAACAAAAATGTGTTGTTTTAGTTCCTGTGAAAAATCCATTTTGCAGCCAGTAACACTAATGTGTAGCCAATTTTCAAAACTGAGTATATCAATGTATGAGATCAAACACAGGAACCGACACCATAATAGTGCAACACTTCAGTTCCTCTTAAGACTGCATTTCCACTATTGAAAGAGCTGCATTTCAGTAGACAGAGAATTCACGCTTCAGTCCAAAAGTCAAGAGTGCAAGGAAATGATCTGTGCTCAGCTGACTAGGCTGTTGCTAAGAAACCACAGAGGATATCATTAGCCCCACCTTCACTGGTTCATATTAGTGCAGGGCGGATCTGGCAGACATGTGACTGTGCTCTTATGGGGGTGGCAGGGAAGACGAGGCTCAGGGAGCAGGTGGGGGCTCCCCATGGGTGACTTCTGACCTCTATTTCAGACCTGCTCATGACAAAGACAACATCTGGGCTTTGAATGAGTGACAAATATGTGCTTGCTCTCACACACACACACACACGCACACACACACATACACACACACAAAGGCTATTGGAAAAGCTAGCCTTTATTGTGTGGAAGAATGAGGTCAGAGGCCCAGCTGGAATCAATCAAGTCCTCAAGTCTTGAGCAAATCTCAACTGAAGGCCACGTTGCCAGGCCTCTCTCATTGTCCCTCCTCATCGCTGTCTTTCACTAAGCGAAGGAGGGCAGCGCACATGACATTTACCCATGTAAATATGAGCACATTCTTAACCCGCTCTCCTCAAACTACTTTCCTTAATTAAGGCTCCCCAGCTTGTGGAAAAAAGGGAATGGAATTGTGTAAATACGGACAGGACTGCAGCAAGGGGAGCAAGAGCTCATCTGTGGGGGAACGTTGGACGTATCTCTAGCGAAAGGAAGTGAAGGCTTATGAGAGGAGACACAGAGAGCTCTTTGTAATGGCGGTATCAGGGCCCTGTCAGGAAGTAGAGCACTGTGACATGCTGTGACTCACCGCTCAGCACTCTCTTCAGTCCCAACTGAGCAGAGCGCCTCTCCACCAGAGTAGTCCGAGGGATATTTTGAGTGTGTAATTACATGCCTGGTTATGGTCACCTTCACCACTGTGAGAACGAACGCAGAGACTTTATCAGTTTTCCAGCAGGCTGTACCCACACATGCAAGCGCACACCCTTCAGGAGTTTTTTTCCCCGACAAGCGCGCGCGCACACACACAAACACACACTCTCTGTGTGGTTACATGCACACTCTTCTAGCCAATGAAACCAAGGCCCTGGCCAGTATGGTGATGAACTCGAGCACACAGCCGCGTGGGAAATGAGAAAGGAAATGTTCTAGTGTGTTTTTTTCCCTCTTTCCTGATCACAGCATTTCCTGCCTGTTATCCGCAGCACAGAGACGGGCCCAACAGAACGAGAGCAGAAAAGAGTGGAGCGGGAGACAGTAAAAGTCACTGACAGAGAGTAAAACACCAGAGCTATATATGGAGGTTTCTTCTGTCCACCTTAATGCCCAGGTGCACCCTGTGACCGGTTCACCTCTTGAGCCAGAAGAGCCACACACAAGATCAGCACAAGAGGACCAGGGCTCTCTGCAGGCACACAAGGGCACATACGCCCCATTGAGTGAGATCCTGGGAGGGAGCTATTCAAAACAGCACTGACCAAAAAATGGACTGGTGTCTGTTAAGTGAACCACAATAAACATGCCCCATATTTAGGCAACCTCGTCCATAATACAGCAGTATTTTAGATATTCACATCCACCAAAGATCACTTCATCAAAACTCTCGGATACCCTAGGAAATAGCTTGGCAACAATGACAATGACACCAATTCAACAGTGATGCAATGGAATGGTTCTCTCAAGTCAAGCTGTAGGCAACAACAGTAATTAATCTACTAATTCCAGGTTTAGAAAGTTCATCGTTACAAGGGCTTCATAAATTATGAAATACACCTTCATTACATATAGAGGCTTAATAAGGACACATACAGCATCATGGAGTATTGTGATAAAATGCTACGTTTACTTGGATAAGTAAATCTATGTTCAGTTACCAGGCCCAAGTAATGTGAAAAACAGACCAACACCATTCGGATCTACTGAGGATTTGCATAGTCTGACAGGCTACATACAATAAAGGAAAGAAAGAGATCAATATCTGCCATAAGCGGACAACAATGACATCAGCCAGGCAGACGCAAAGGGTAACCGCGAAATGAAATAGGAAAATTATCAAATGGGCTACATATCATTTTATCTCATAAAAATGTAATATAATGAGCTCAGAAATTATATCATACAACATATGTAATATTGTTGCGCATTTGTTATATCAGATGTTTAACCCAAATGAACACTAGCTTAAGTTTAGTCATCTGTAAAGCATACTATCATTGGCCGTCATGGTTACAAGAACAGACCAAGAAAACAGCTTGTTTGCTAGCTTCCCAATTTGAATTTTTACCGGCCAGCTGAAGGAATGCTAGGGAACCTGACCACAGTCTGCCAAATCAGCAGCTTCACAGCCCCTTCGAGAAAGTATGCTTTCACAGAGACAGTGGAAATGATGAGGTCATCAAATGCCGACACAGACAGGCCTCTTCTTGTTCCGCAGACATATACCACATCTCAGGGAAGTACAAAATGGGAGAAAAAAAGTTCTATGTACATCAAAATGTTGTTTTACATGGGTGTGATTCCATGTGTTATTGTAGACACTGTATTAATGCAAAAATGTTCTACATGCATCTAAACATGTCCTTTTACTTGGGGGTGATTAAATGCAATGCTGGAGACCCTTGATTTATCCTTAGTATCTAGTACCTACATGAAACCAAATAGTCCAGACTGTACAATTCGACTTCGGAAATGAACAGGAGACAAAGAGAATCATGTTGCCAAGATCTGACACATTGAGTCTGGAACACTCATCAGAGATCCTTGGGCCAGTTGGAGATGGGAGAGACATGTGGGATGTAAATGAAGTGTATTCCGGGGTGGGGGGTACCACTGGCACTCAAAAATAAACACAAGCAGAACATAGGCACACAAATGCCAGGCATTTCCTTCCTCAAGATATGAGTTTGATGAAAAAAGAAAAGATAGCCAAGCATAAAACATGTTATAACAAGTTATTTGAACAGAACCACAAAATGCAATGATTAGTGAGCCTGAAGAATATTTTGGATTTTTCTATCCATTGTCTCCTACTCACGAACTAACGAAAACTGCTATTCCAAAGCGTTAATTTATGTTAGCCTATTCTCAACCCAAATCCATTGAGACTGTAAGAATAAATGCGATACATCTTTGTCCACCCTCAATGACACTCATTTATTGTTTGTCCCTACGAACCAGTAGTTTGTCTCTTTTCCTCCAATCAGCTTCATGTAACACACACTGAAGAAAACAAAATTGTGGCAACACCATTTCTCCTGATTTTGGCTCATTGGCCTACTTCTGCTTTGTAATTACTGTCACAAGGCTCACATCTGCTCAGCCACAGAATGATTATTTTGTCTCAGGAATGGCTGTGAAGTACACTGCAGTCCTTTATCGTATATTACCCTGGTGAGAACCGTCAGCATTCTTGCCATTCTTGTAAGGTTGGAACTTGTTTGACTTCCTGGGTCCCAGAGCGAACAGCTTTCAGGCAGTAAAAAAGCCCGCCAAAGACACGCATATTCATGTTTTCAAACAGATCCATAGATTGAAGGCTGTTTGTCCCATTTACAGTTAGGGATCTCTCAAATTTAGGTGCATCAAGTCCTATGTGATGCATTACTCCCATTCGATGCTAAACCACTTCCACTATAGAATTACTGTGAAGGATTCTTTATAATACAAAGCAACCATGGGAAACCAGTTGTATGAATGGTGACCATGTCTATTTGTGTGCTTTCAAGAACTGACCCCGACTGCAACAATGCACATGCACACTTTAATCCAGGTTTCAACCCTCAATCACAAAGCACAACTTTCACACAATCTCATTCTCCTCCTTTCACAAGTAACCAAGTTCACCATAAAAAACAGTAGAGTCAATTTTAGGCAATACATATAGGCCTAGTGCCTATGGGACAAAATATGACACTTTCCAAAATATTAATTTGACAGATGCATCCGTCTTCACAAATAACAGTGTTATCTCTAAAGTTATCTCTAAAAGAAGTTTCAGTTATTACCTACATTTTTATAAATATCCGGCCTCATATAAACATAAGAGT